>NW_026096379.1:0-115580 GCF_023614345.1 Adelges cooleyi
TTGGTTGAAAATTTGCCAGTAGTCGGAACTCATATGTATCCATAACATATTAACCGGGAAAAAAATTCGGCACTACAGTTTTTTTTTAATTGCCAGGAAACTGTGTTTTCGCAGATTTCGTATATTTTAACAAAAACACCTAAAATTTAAAAAAAAAATTGATCAAATCATTAAAACAATTTTATGTATATCTATGCAGAGTGATACTATTAAGTTAAAGGAAAACTATTGTTTTGCATATTGTTATACTGTTATTCATTTAAAGAGATTCACGCTTGATTGTTTAAATTTACTTATATAAGAAGTGTAATCTACTTCGTGCTAGTTTTAATTTTTAAGTTTATAATTTTGTAGCTATAATTTTGTAAAAAATATTTAATTATTTTATAACTGTGTTCAAGTTAAGATATATTTTAATAGTATTTAAAAGTCATGAATAATAGTACTTTATTTTATGACTAGATCAAATCTCGTGAACATTTAACATCATGTTACTGCTCCTATACTATTATTAAAAAACACAATTTTTAAAATCTCCATAAAAGATTGTTGTTAAATAACAGGCAACAGCCGACCGCTAGTGGCTGTACACGTTAGTAATATTTAATTAATAAGTAATATATGTATGCAAAATGTATTGTATTCTCCATCACAGTACCACTATACGATTTATTTTAATTTAAATGTAAGAAAATCAATTTTTCTTTAGAAAATAACAAGAAATTAATATACAGGATGGGGCAGCAAAACGGCGATTTTCTAATGTATTTAAATGGGAACCGTTTAGGGAACCTACCCGTTTCACTATCTCACCCTTTACATTTTAAGGATCTATGAAAAGGTTTTTTTTAGTTGCATTTTATTTTGTATATTGTCAATCTAGTAGAATAGAAGTATAATATAGCTACGAAATAATATAATCGATGAAGTATAAATAGTTTGTGTGAGATTGCTCTAATGGAAGTATATAATACATAAATATTAATTTTATTGAGAATAAGCAATTATAATTTAAACTATGGCGTACAAACGATTGAAACATAAATCGTCGACTATTCCAACCAAATATAACAAGACATTGTATATGTGTTATTTGGTCCACTACGTTTTTGCAAAAAAAAAAAAAAAACCAGTACAGTGCAAACCAAGCGCAGTATAACCAGCAAAGTAAGAAAGTTTAAATTAAGGTTCTGTATTTACAAATGAGCATCAAAGCGTTAATTTGAAAGTGATTTTATCCGAGAGGACTAGTACAGTAGAGTATTGGCATAATGTAATCAAAGCAATGAGGAAACGGTGAGGTCACAGGTCTACAAGAATTATTATAAATAAAAGTGATAAAATTGAATAAAATCGCCTTTAAAGAAACGCTTTGATGCTCATTTGTAAATACAAAACCTTAATTTAAAACTTTCTAACTTTGCTGGTTTATACTGTGCTTGGTTTGGACTGTACTGGCTTGAAAATACTAACTACCGATTTGCATCGAAGCGTTTTTTCGAAAGTGATTTTATCACTTTCAGATTTAAAAATTCCTGTAAACCTGTGACCTCCCCGTCCCCACTATGCCCGACCCAACTATGCTCCGTCCCCACTATGCTCCGACCCCACTGTACTGGTTTTTTTTTTTGCAAAAATGTAGTGGTCCAAATAACACATATACAATGTCTTGTTATAATTTGTTGGAATAGTCGACATTTCATGTTTCAATCGTTTGTACTCCATAGTTTAAATTATAATCGCTTATTCTCAATTAAATTAATATTTATGTATTATATACTTCCATTAGAGCAATCTCACACAAACTATTTATACTTCATAGGTTATATTATTTCAAAGCTATATTAAACTTCTATTTTACTAGATTGACAATGTACAAAAGAAAATGTAACTATAAAAACCTTTTTATAGATCCTTAAAATGTAAAGGGTGGGATAGTGAAACGGATTTTCCCATTTAAATACATTAGAAAATCGCCGTTTTGCTGCCCCATCCTGTATATTAATTTCTTGTTATTTTCTAAAGAAAAATTGATTTTCTTACATTTAAATTAAAATAAATCGTATACTGGTACTGTGATGGAGAAAATAATAAATTTTACCTACATATATTACTTATTAGTTAAATATTACTAACGTGTATAGCCATTAGTGGTCGGCTGTTGCCTGTTATTTAACAATAACCTTTTATGGAGATTTTAAAAATTGTGTTTTTTAATAATAGTATAGGAGCAGTAACATGATGTTAAATGTTCACGAGATTTGATCTAGTCATAAAATATAGTACTATCATTCATGACTTTTAAATACTATTAAAATATATCTTAACTTGAACACAGTTATGAAATAATTAAATATTTTTTACAAAATTAGAGCTACAAAATTATAAACTTAAAAATTAAAACTAGCACGAAGTAGATTACATTTCTTATATAAGTAAATTTAAACAATCAAGCGTGAATCTCTTTAAATGAATAACAGTATAACATTATGCAATAGAATAGTTTTCCTTTAAAAAAATTGTGTAATAAAAAATACATTTTGGGGCGGTATACTGCATAAAAACCAACACTTAATCTGAATCCAAAAACAACAGTCTTCTTCATAATTTGCAGGTAGTTGGACCTTATATACTCATAGTTGACCTTCGGTAAGGTAATATAACGCAGGCCATAAAATAACGAGATAACGACAGTGGTTTTATCGTATCAGAATCATTAAGTGTCTTAATAAGTACATGGATAGGTTTTTTCCCCAATAAATCGTGTGTATACTATAATCAGTTACAAGATTAAGTCGTCTGTGATATCATGTAATAAATACAATATTATGATAACGACCATGGGCCCTAACCTAACTTAACACGGATAAACGTTACCAGCTGACAGTTTTTAGTGTCTGTTCGTTTCTCACACCTGGTACAACGTGTTTTAAGTTAAAAAAAAAGAAAAAAAAATTGAGTTTGTGTAAACTTAAAGTCAAAAGTGGTACTTGTGCACAAAACTTAATTACATCATTCTGCATAGATATACATCAAATTGTTTTAATGATTTGATAAATTTTTTTTTAAAGATTTTAGGTGTTTTTGTTAAAAAAGTAAAAAAAAAATAAACTTGAACCCCCCCTAGGGCCGGGAAATAAGTTTAATTTAAATTTGATACAACTGACGTGTGCGGGCATACCAAATAAATATAAAGTCCAACTTAAAAACGCGTATGGTTTTTTTTAACTGTAAAAAAATAGTTTTTTTTTTCACGATTCGTGTTAGTCCCCCTCCTTCCATGAATATTCGTAAAATTGATCATAAACAAAATCTCTTTAAAATTATAGTAAAAATGTATAATAGGGTTTATTGATATTAGATTTAAAATTAGAAAGATAATAAAGTTGTTTTTGATACTTGATTGGCATAGCAACGGCCACCGACGGCCGGCTATAAACTTAGCAACCGTGAATAGAGTTGTTATTTCGGAGGAGGAGACATCTTTTGAGCAATCCGTCACCGAGAATTGATAGAGGCGGTAGTGTTACCTACTTGGAATGGTTTTGGGAACCTAGGACTACTCTTAGACCAATTTATCTACGAAAAATGGCTATGTTCTAGACTCCCTACCAAAAAAGTCAGCCCTTTAATGTAGTGAGGTTATGTTAGGTAGTCAAAGTAATCATATCTCCATTGTGGCCAAATATACTATTTCTTTGGATCATTACCTCACTTCACTTCTACTTTTATGAGCAACACTTCTCTTTTATTGTATTCCTTAACACTTACAATGTAATATCATTATTAAATGTACTCACTTTGTTACTGAGTTACGTGGTAGATGGGAAAGAGGAACTCAGAACAAAATAAAAAGGTTCAGATTCCCTCCCAAAAAAAATCAGCCAATTCAAGTAGTGAAATCTACGTTGTGGTCAAGTGCAATTAGCGCCTAGCGCTACTAGTCGGTCTGTGGTTTATGCGGTCAAGTCTGTTTTATGCCTCATTTAGAAAGGTCATTTAAAATGCGTTAGGATATTTATAATTAAAAGACGATTTTGTTGTCCTTTTTGTTTTAAATTACCGCACACTCATCCTTTTTGCTAAGAAACCCATAATTGTATTTTAGTAGAACGTTGCAATCACACTGTAGATAAATTATCTACATCGGAGTCACTATAATACATTTAATTGCTATGAGCACGTCTATTAATATTAAATGTTTTGAACAAATTATTGTATTTTATTAATTACTTCTCATACTGTGAACAACGTTTTTTTATGAAAAAAATAATATCTAAACAAATTACTAAGCAAAAAAACTTATTGTACCGTTTTTAGTGAACCATGATAATAGTTTGTGCATAACAAATGGTTAGTTTATTTATGTTTTATGAACAGAGTAAATATATTAGCTTGGGTACAGTGAATATGTTACGCAGAAAAGAATAGATCTTGAGAGAAAGATCTCACATCAGTGGTATGTAATATCTATGCACGTATTTTAAATAATTTTATTCGTATCGGATGTGCCGACGAGTTCATATTGTTGTCGTTAAATTAGGCAGAAAATAGTTCATTTTTGTTTTTAAAAATGCTTTAAATCGATTCGTAAAATATGGTAAAAATATTAAGTATTTGTTTAAATCAACTCATAAGCAACATATGTCATTATAATCGTGAACTGTTTATTGTGAATTACATTAAATTGTAAATTAACAATTATAAGTGATAACATTAGTATATAAGTGCAAAATGTAAATATTATTTAAATAAAACAAAAAAAGTACATTTTCATTGTCAAAGAGTTACTCGTAGTGGTTCTAGTTTGAGTGGAATCATACCGCCTGTGGTGACTTCGTGCCATTGGCTCCAAACTTTTCTAAATTCTCTGGTTCCTCGAGTACTTTCTATTCTACACGAACCACCAGAGATAACAACATTTCGTGAAAACCATAGATGGGTATAGTTTTTTGCACTTAGATAAATCGCAATGAAACGACACGTCGAACGTACACCAGGCAAATTGCTAACTAAAAAATAATAAAACAATCATCTACGTTACTTGAAAATAAAATTACAATAGAAAGTGCATGGCGTCTTTTTGAGCAGCTATTTTTATTATGTGTTAGTAGTGACTAGGTAGTATAAAAAAACAAAAAATTTTTTCTCTAGTTATCACTTATTATGTTAATTGTTCAATATTATCATTAGTTGCATCCTTGATATATTGTTATAAATTAACAACACATAATAAATAGTAGAAGTATTGACGTTAAAACGTAAAATAATTCCATTAATATTATTACAAAAAAATTACATTTTAGTAAAAGAATCTAATCAAGGTCTATAATATACAGATACTATTTGTGTTGTTTGGGTGTTCTGTAATTTGAATACAGTAAAAAAACAACTAAATTTGCATGTAAAAATGATATAAATACAGTGAAATATGAGATATTTATGTCTCTAAAGTATACGTTGGAATAATAATAATTTTTTGCTTTAACTGGTTATTGTGTACCTAAAATAATACTCCAGTAATTATAGTATATCATGATTACATTACACTCTTTTTTTACTCTTATATTTACCTATTAACCGGTTCCACATTCGTTTTAAAACTCCCAGAGTAACAGATCTTCTTTGTTCTGCTAGGTCTACCAAATGGTATGATGCAAAATCTGTGAATTTATTAAATGACCGTGTTCATATATATAGACACGGTGATCCACATATCGTGACCTACTCAATATCTCATAGGGTTTAATAAGACATTCATTTTTTTTTCACATTGCTTTTTATACAATGTAATCTTAATTTTTCACAATTTTTTTTTGTATTTACCCCCTACCAACTTTGATAGTTTTTTTGAAAGCCACTTTTGAAAGTTATAAGAGTTTATAAGTTATGATTGGAGGGGAAGTGCGGTTTGGAAAATGCGCGCAAATAAAAAAAATAATACACTCCACTTTTCTCCTGCCCTAAACTTGAAACATCAATTAATTGAAAAATAGCTATCTGAAACTGGTTATCGCTAGTCAACACTTTTACTTGTTTTACATGTAAAAAACCAGGTCATACATCTACTCACTGTAAATAGTTCGCTAAATAAATCTATATACTAACGAAACCAAAGTAACTCAGAAACTCCCTACAATACTACTTTCTCCCAATCAAATACACCAATCAACTAGACAGCAACCACATAGATCTTGATCAACACACTACTCAGTCATAATCCAGATATTGAAGAAAAACCCCAAAATACGAGCACACTAAATAATCCTTCAGTAAAAACTCTTTCACCCCAACAATCCAAAAGACCACCATCATCATCTAGCACCTCAAGTCACCAACCAAATAAAAATACAACCAATATAACACTAATGGCGTCATCCCCTAAAATTCTTCACTAAACCAAAAAATTAAAAAAAATTCTTCATTACAAAACTTCTGTCAAAGCATACACGACACATTAAAACTTGCATCGAAGTATTTTGAAAGAGGAAAAATCCAACCAATAAGCTACAATGAATTCAAAAATCTAATACAAGATCTCCAACAATGTACAGACCCAATTAATATTATACACAACTATTGTAATGATACAAAACAAATACTAAAAATTATAGATTATGTATATATAATATATAACAGATCGTAGCCTTAAATTTGCAAAAACGAAATATATCAAAAAAATTAAACCCAATTGAACACACAACCCGTCCATGTAGACTATACTACAGTCCTCACAAATTAAAATAATGAACAACTTAATCCAATGGTTTCATTATTATGGTTCCACGATCTAAGGTATTTTAAAAGACTCATTAATATAAAAATATTAATAACACAAACCAACCCTGTCGTAATAAGTGTCCAAGATACCAGCTTAAACCACTCCAATTCATCTGAACCAACAGGATACATCAGGTCTCACAACATCCGTTCAAACCCCCGGAGAGCTAGCGGGGGAGTATCCGCACTTATTAAGTCTGATATTTACTGTGAAAAATTACAAACTTCATCGTCAATAGAAAATATATCCACTTTAATACACCTCTAACAAAAAATGTGTAATATTTATGCACCAGATAGCTCTCCCCTAAACTTTAAGAACCTTTGAACCTTAATAAGCCCACTTCCACCTCCTTTTATCATCCTAGAAGACTTCAATAGCTGCAACATCATTTGGGGTAGAAAATCTACCTAAACATGAGGTAAAACAGTAGAAAAAATACTCGAAGACGACAATTTATTCTTTCCAACAATGAAACCCCAAATAAAGACAAGTCTGAGCCCGAACATCGTCATCCAGTATTATGCACAATGAGTAAAACACTTGGAAAATAGTTGACACTAGAATCAGATGGTTCTTAGAGTCAAACAAACTCTTAGCTAGAGAACACAGTAGTTTTAGAAAACACCGTACGATTAAAGACACCGTTAACTATTACAACGTTTCATAAAAACTCAGTCCAGCTTCCAATAATAGAGACTATTCGCATAAAAACATCAAACTATCCACACTGGAAAATAGACCTTCAATCAAGAGGCAATACAAAATTAACAGAGTTTAAAAAACCAAATACAGATCAGGAAACTTCTCTAAACAAGGTTTATAACATCATTCAAACCTAATTTCTTGAAATCAACAGATCTATACTGATGCATCACTATCCGAAACCGGAGTAGGAATAGCCATTGTTAATAACGAAAATATAAGTCAATATAAAATGAACAATTTCATTAACTTCTTTTCAGCGGAGGCCCTAGCTATATGTAACTGCACTAGCATTCTCAATAAACTTTAACAAAACAACCGTCATTAGTGACTATCTCAGTGTTTTGGATACAGTCAAAAACATCAAATCAAACAAATACAATCCTCTATCTTTTCTCAATTAACTCAAATTATCTTACTTTGGGTACCCTCTTTATACTAACATCTCACAAAATGAAACAACAGATAAAGCAGCAAAAGAATCATCAATAAAAACACATATACCACTGATTTTTAATGTTCCATACAATGACCTAAAAACACTAATAAACGAGCTATGTGCAAACAAATGACAAAAAAATTGGGATAACATAGGAATTAATAAACTGAAATCATGTGAAACATAAAAAAAAATGTAACGCAACCCCTCATATTCCGAGAAGAGAATCCGTATGTCTAACAAGACTTCGAATTTGCCACTCAAACCACACTTCACATAGATTCCAACTATTTGGGATCGGTTACCTTTTTCCTAAACCTGCACTCAAAATTATACCCACAACATATACCAGTAGTTCTCATCACATTCTCAATTGCACTCAGCCAAATTTGTTCATTTTCATTTCCATACACTAATTTATTATTGTATTTTCCTATCTCTTACGGACCGAAGCTACATGATCGACTTTTGGTAATACAAATTTATATTCTAAAAAAGTCTTTAAGGCTAATAAAAATTATCAAAAAGTTCGTAATTACTTGGGTCAGGAATATCAGGAAAAGTAACCCCTGTAACAAATATATCAATAGTCAATTTGTTACACAGTCAATAAAAATAATTTTTATACATTAACTATACAGTTACTCTTAAACTATGATTAATTAATACAAAATTTAGTATTCATATGAAATTATTTCTAAAAACAACGTTTCAATTTATGTTTAGATTTTCTATTTACGTGTGTGATCACGTATTTGGGATCGTAGCGCGTCCTGGATTTCCTCCAAATCTGTAAATTTACATAAAATAAATTGTAATTATTTATTTCTTGTGATGCAAACCAATATAAATAAATGTATGCATATTGTATTAATATTATGATTAGCCTCTATAATATGTATAGAATAAAATTAATTTGTGTAAACTACTGTAAATATGGTATATAAATTTGTAGTTACTAGTCCAGCTTCTATTAAGGATAAAGTCTGAAAATAAAACAAAAACATTGCGTACTCAACGAATATCAAACAAATGTATGGAATAAATTCTTTTATATTCTTTAAAAATATTACCAGGTACAGCGAACATATTATTCAAATATTCTAAAATTAACATAACATAAATTAATGTTATGTAAATACCTAAAAATGTAATGTATTATAAATACCTAAACTAAAATTAGGATTATCAACAATTTGTTCAATCACATATTCCAATGCGTCTGAAATAAAAAAAAATGTTTAAACAAACCCTAAATAAATTTACAAATTATCAGAGTAAACACATGCTTACAACATATATTTTGTATTGACAATTTACCCAACCGCTACTCCCCCTATTAGATTGAGTAGTCACTGCCTAAGGCCAAGTGTACTAAATTATAAAAACCTCTATACTACTATTAAATATAATTATATATTATTTGATATTTATATATTTAACAAGTCAGACAGTGTTTAGAAAATTGATTCTGTATACCTCGTCCACCTTTCTAAACTGGTTTTAGAAACAATAATTTTTAATTTATAAATAGCTCGACCGTCAGCCAAACATAACAAAACAAAAATGTATTAGTGAATTAGTTTTAAATATATATTACTTTTCACCGAACCAGTTTGTCCGTTAATGACAGTCATTCCATTAGCACGGTGTAAGTGGTAAGCTGTAATGCATAATTAAATAAAATATTTATAAAAACGTTATTTTTATAAAATAAAAATTCTACTGACTTGTAATGGAGATGGATCTTTTATAATCCGCTGAAAAAAAAAGAAATATTAATTTTTTTTTTAATTATTCTACTACCGTAAGTAGGTTAGTACTGAATAAAAATAATAATGGAAAATACTGAATTTCTGTAATTTGTTATAAGCATGATTACAAAATAGTTACTTAACACATCTGTTGAAACAACTACAATGACACATGATACTATAAACCAAAAGAGTTTCATTTTTATCTGTAAAAAATAATAAATTTAAGGATAGTATTAGCTATTTGAATTTATGTTTTGGTAAAAAAAAAATATAAGTAAACGTCGTTAATTGACACTTAAAAAAATATGAGAAAGTCCTTTAAGTTTTTGAGTAGGACTGAGTAATTGTTTTTACCACACTCTTAAGTAAATATATGGTATAATAAACTGTAATTACCACTCATTTTTCAAACATTTTATTGTTAAATTATAACTTTTATAATTTTATTTTAACTTTATACATTATTAAAAATTAAAAAATTTCGACATATTATTTATTTAAATCGCAAAAAAAAAATGCAATTCTATGTAAAAAATCCCTAAATATTATAATATGTTTTTTATATGTGTGTAAATAATTATATAAGTTAAGAGCATCGGTTAATTGGTGTTGACCACGACAGAGTCGAATGGAGTTCGCTGACTTAGGGATTTAGCCCTAGTCAGACACACCTCGGCCGTGTCCCACCACCTACGGTGAGTTAGTCGTTTTGCTGCAGAGCATCAGTCGTGTCTTATGATGTATCTAAGTTTTTCAGAGCATCTACGTAAGTTTCAGTGTATCTTTAAAGTTATTTGTAAATTGTGTACATAACCATTTTGTTTTAAATTGTTTATTTGTGTTAATTCATAATATAGTTAGTCGTGTGACAGCAGAGCATCCGTCTTGTCTAATGAATTACCATCGAAGCGTTCATTTAAAAGCGGTTTTAACACTGTCCTGTAACCTTTTCGGCCCCACAGTGCTCCATTCTTTATTTTAAAGCATGGAGGGGACAGAGATGTCATAGGTCTAGTGTCTACAGAAATTATTATTAATACAAGTGAAAAATTGCTTTTGTATAAACGCTTTGATGCTGATTTTTAAACACTACATCTCACTTTAATTCTTACTTTCTGTGTTGGTTTATACCGGAGTTGGTTTGGACTTAACTGGTTTGAAAATACTAACTTCTGATTCGCATTGACGCGTTTATTCGAAAATTATTTTATCACTTTCAGTTGTAATAATTGCTGTAAACCTGTAACCTCCCCGTGCCCACTATGCCCCGACCTCATTGTACTGGCTTTTTGGTTACTTAAATGAAATTAACTCAATCCGCAAAAATAGGAGTTCTGTTAAAATCAACTTTATATAATAAAAATAACGATGAAAATAATTCGTCTATATTTTAAACATGTTAATGTTTAGAAATATTTTTATAGCAGTACGTAATATATTTATTCTTTAAAATTTTATTAAAATACCTATTTGTACTATAATGACTATGGTTTAACGATTAAATTGTACCGCTATTCTTAACCCAAAAACTAAATCTAATAAAAAGGTATTGAAGGCATACTTACAATGCTTGTTATTAGGTCGAACGGTACAGAAAAACTAAACGTACTATGCAGAGTTGTCCATGAAAATGTATTAACTTCAAGCAGGATTGTTTTGTTCGGTATGTTTTCTTATTTACATTACTCTGACGTAGTTTGAACTTCTGTTGTTGTGAATATTTAGTTGCAAAAACATGTTTTTGTTAAAATGCCAAGAGTACCTAGCTACAAGAAACGATTGCAAAACATATTAAAAACCGTTTTACAGAAAACATTACTATATTCTGATATAGACGACAAGTTTTGTTCACGATTCGTATTAGTTGCCCTCCCACCACAAATAATAAATTTTGTTACACTCCAAAAAGCTTTTATATGTTAAACTATTCAGGGGGGAAACAAAATTACTTTGTAATTAAAAAAAAATGTGCTAAAGAAATGACTTGTTACACATGTATATCTTGTTTTCTAGTTGACTATTAGCTATTGTGTAAACAGAATATTTAACTATAATTAAAAGATTCTAAATGTTTTTTTGAATAACTTAAGGTCCTTGAGTTTTATCATAAACTATTTTAAGTATAGTATATTAATACTACTTGTATTTTACATTTTAGCTTAAATTTCTGTGTTTTAAAATGGTTTAAAATGTTTAATACAATTGAGCTAATTTTAAAGAAATACCATATAATATTGTGTTAAGTTTAGCTGTAAAATTCCTTCTGATATTTATTTCATTTTAAATTTGTATAAAATCCGTTTTAAAGTAAAATGTTCAATTGTTTATTGTTTGTTAATATATTTTTTTATGATACATAGGCCATAGCTGTTTAAAAAAATGGTTTACGATTTTCGAAGATCTTGTTATTGTAATAGGATCGCAGCACATGTTCTTTTATTATTTATTTTCAGACTTAAATACTACTACTATACTACACATAAAAAAGTGACCAAATTAAAAAATAATCTACTCTTTTTAGGAATTTTGAATTAATGAATTAATAAATAATTTACCTCTAGTAAAAACGACCATAGTAATCAAAATAGTTGAGAGTTGTTTGTAAAATTAAGATATTTTCCTTACTTTTTTACTCTTCTGTAAATGCTTAGATCTTTTAGCTTCGATGCAAAGCGAGAAGGTATTGGTTTTACTCTGATGTGTGTTTTTTTTTTATCTGTATACGCTGTAACTTTTTTAATACTGGACCAACTCCTTCGAGTAGCAACTCTATAAATCGCAAATTTCATCTAGTTGGCACTTTGGGGTGGTAAAAGTTGAAAAAGTTTAATTCTTCACAGACGAAAGTTGAAAAACAAAAAAAAAACCGTACGAGTTTTTAAGTTAGAACTTTTACTGGCTATAATTTCGAGAAAAAGAGTCGGATCGAGTTGAAATGTATAAGAAATAAATATTTGGTATGCCCGCACACGTCAGTTGTGTCAAACTTAAACTATACCCATTTCCCACCCCCCTAGGAGGAATACAAGTTTTTTTGTTTTTCGGGGTTTTTAGCCGTAATTTTAAAACTTTTGGTTGAAAATTTGCCAGTAGTCGGAACTCATATGTATCCATAACATATTAACCGGGAAAAAAATTCGGCACTACAGTTTTTTTTTAATTGCCAGGAAACTGTGTTTTCGCAGATTTCGTATATTTTAACAAAAACACCTAAAATTTAAAAAAAAAATTGATCAAATCATTAAAACAATTTTATGTATATCTATGCAGAGTGATACTATTAAGTTAAAGGAAAACTATTGTTTTGCATATTGTTATACTGTTATTCATTTAAAGAGATTCACGCTTGATTGTTTAAATTTACTTATATAAGAAGTGTAATCTACTTCGTGCTAGTTTTAATTTTTAAGTTTATAATTTTGTAGCTATAATTTTGTAAAAAATATTTAATTATTTTATAACTGTGTTCAAGTTATAATATATTTTAATAGTATTTAAAAGTCATGAATGATAGTACTTTATTTAAATGTCTAGATCAAACATCGTGAACATTTTACATTATGATACTGCTTCTATACTATTATTAAAATCTCCATAAAAGATTGTTGTTAAATAACAGGCAACAGCCGACCGCTAGTGGCTGTACACGTTAGTAATATTTAATTAATAAGTAATATATGTATGTAAAATGTATTGTATTCTCCATCACAGTACCACTATACGATTTATTTTAATTTAAATGTAAGAAAATCAATTTTTCTTTAAAAAATAACAAGAAATTAATATACAGGATGGGGCAGCAAAACGGCGATTTTCTAATGTATTTAAATGGGAACCGTTTAGGGAACCTACCCGTTTCACTATCTCACCCTTTACATTTTAAGGATCTATGAAAAGGTTTTTTTTAGTTGCATTTTATTTTGTATATTGTCAATCTAGTAGAATAGAAGTATAATATAGCTTCGAAATAATATAATCGATGAAGTATAAATAGTTTGTGTGAGATTGCTCTAATGGAAGTATATAATACATAAATATTAATTTTATTGAGAATAAGCAATTATAATTTAAACTATGGCGTACAAACGATTGAAACATAAATCGTCGACTATTCCAACCAAATATAACAAGACATTGTATATGTGTTATTTGGTCCACTACGTTTTTGCAAAAAAAAAAAAAAAAACCAGTACAGTGCAAACCAAGCGCAGTATAACCAGCAAAGTAAGAAAGTTTAAATTAAGGTTCTGTATTTACAAATGAGCATCAAAGCGTTAATTTGAAAGTGATTTTATCCGAGAGGACTAGTACAGTAGAGTATTGGCATAATGTAATCAAAGCAATGAGGAAACGGTGAGGTCACAGGTCTACAAGAATTATTATAAATAAAAGTGATAAAATTGAATAAAATCGCCTTTAAAGAAACGCTTTGATGCTCATTTGTAAATACAAAACCTTAATTTAAAACTTTCTAACTTTGCTGGTTTATACTGTGCTTGGTTTGGACTGTACTGGCTTGAAAATACTAACTACCGATTTGCATCGAAGCGTTTTTTCGAAAGTGATTTTATCACTTTCAGATTTAAAAATTCCTGTAAACCTGTGACCTCCCCGTCCCCACTATGCCCGACCCAACTATGCTCCGTCCCCACTATGCTCCGACCCCACTGTACTGGTTTTTTTTTTGCAAAAATGTAGTGGTCCAAATAACACATATACAATGTCTTGTTATAATTTGTTGGAATAGTCGACGATTCATGTTTTAATCGTTTGTACTCCATAGTTTAAATTATAATCGCTTATTCTCAATTAAATTAATATTTATGTATTATATACTTCCATTAGAGCAATCTCACACAAACTATTTATACTTCATAGGTTATATTATTTCAAAGCTATATTAAACTTCTATTTTACTAGATTGACAATGTACAAAAGAAAATGTAACTATAAAAACCTTTTTATAGATCCTTAAAATGTAAAGGGTGGGATAGTGAAACGGGTAGGTTCCCTAAACGGTTCCCATTTAAATACATTAGAAAATCGCCGTTTTGCTGCCCCATCCTGTATATTAATTTCTTGTTATTTTCTAAAGAAAAATTGATTTTCTTACATTTAAATTAAAATAAATCGTATAGTGGTACTGTGATGGAGAATACAATACATTTTGCATACATATATTACTTATTAATTAAATATTACTAACGTGTACAGCCACTAGCGGTCGGCTGTTGCCTGTTATTTAACAACAATCTTTTATGGAGATTTTAAAAATTGTGTTTTTTAATAATAGTATAGGAGCAGTAACATGATGTTAAATGTTCACGAGATTTGATCTAGTCATAAAATAAAGTACTATTATTCATGACTTTTAAATACTATTAAAATATATCTTAACTTGAACACAGTTATAAAATAATTAAATATTTTTTACAAAATTAGAGCTACAAAATTATAAACTTAAAAATTAAAACTAGCACGAAGTAGATTACATTTCTTATATAAGTAAATTTAAACAATCAAGCGTGAATCTCTTTAAATGAATAACAGTATAACATTATGCAATAGAATAGTTTTCCTTTAAAAAAATTGTGTAATAAAAAATACATTTTGGGGCGGTATACTGCATAAAAACCAACACTTAATCTGAATCCAAAAACAACAGTCCTCTTCATAATTTGCAGGTAGTTGGACCTTATATACTCATAGTTGACCTTCGGTAAGGTAATATAACGCAGGCCATAAAATAACGAGATAACGACAGTGGTTTTATCGTATCAGAATCATTAAGTGTCTTAATTAGTACATGGATTGGTTTTTTCCCCAATAAATCTTGTGTATACTATAATCAGTTACAAGATTAAGTCGTCTGTGATATCATGTAATAAATACAATATTATGATAACGACCAAAGGGCCCTAACCTAACCTAACACGGATAGACGTTACCACCTGATAGTTTTTAGTGTCTGTTCGTTTCTCACCTCTGGTACACCGGGTTTTTAGTTTAATATCAGTTCTCAATTTTAATCAGCTAACAAGAACTTAGGTAAAAAAAAATTGAATTTGTGTAAACTTAAAGTCAAAAGTGGTACTTGTGCACAAAACTTAATTATATCATTCTGCATACATCAAATTGTTTTAATGACTTGATAAATTTTTTTTTAAAGATTTTAGGTGTTTTTGTTAAAAAACTAAAAAAAAAATAAACTTGAACCCCCTCTAGGGGCCGGGGAATGAGTTTAATTTAAATTTGATACAACTGACGTGTGCGGGCATACCAAATAAATATAAAGTCCAACTTAAAAATGCGTATGGTTTTTTTTAACTGTAAAAAAATAGTTTTTTTTCACGATTCGTGTTAGTCCCCCCCTTCCCATGAATATTCGTGAAATTGATCATAAACAAAATCTCTTTAAAATTATAGTAAAAATGTATAATAGGGTTTATTGATATTAGATTTAAAATTAGAAAGATAATAAAGTTGTTTTTGATACTTGATTGGCATAGCAACGGCCACCGACGGCCGGCTATAAACTTAGCAACCGTGAATAGGGTTGTTATTTCGGAGGAGGAGACATCTTTTGAGCAATCCGTCACCGAGAATTGATAGAGGCGGTAGTGTTACCTACTTGGAATGGTTTTGGGAACCTAGGACTACTCTTAGACCAATTTATCTACGAAAAATGGCTATGTTCTAGACTCCCTACCAAAAAAGTCAGCCCTTTAATGTAGTGAGGTTATGTTAGGTAGTCAAAGTAATCATATCTCCATTGTGGCCAAATATACTATTTCTTTGGATCATTACCTCACTTCACTTCTACTTTTGTGAGCAACACTTCTCTTTTATTGTATTCCTTAACATTTACAATGTAATATCATTATTAAATGTACTCACTTTGTTACTGAGTTACGTGGTAGAAGGGAAAGAGGAATTCAGAACAAAATAAAAAGGTTCAGATTCCCTCTCAAAAAAATCAGCCAATTCAAGTAGTGAAATCTACGTTGTGGTCAAGTGCAATTAGCGCCTAGCGCTACTAGTCGGTCTGTGGTTGTAGGGGACCCCCTTTGGGGGGAACCACAAAAGCCAAAGTACGCCCAATGCGGTCAAGTCTGTTTTATGCCTCATTTAGAAAGGTCATTTAAAATGCGTTAGGATATTTATAATTAAAAGACGATTTTGTTGTCCTTTTTGTTTTAAATTACCGCACACTCATCCTTTTTGCTAAGAAACCCATAATTGTATTTTAGTAGAACGTTGCAATCACACTGTAGATAAATTATCTACATCGGAGTCACTATAATATATTTAATTGCTATGAGCACGTCTATTAATATTAAATGTTTTGAACAAATTATTGTATTTTATTAATTACTTCTCATACTGTGAACAACGTTTTTTTATGAAAAAAATAATATCTAAACAAATTACTAAGCAAAAAAACTTATTGTACCGTTTTTAGTGAACCATGATAATAGTTTGTGCATAACAAATGGTTAGTTTATTTATGTTTTATGAACAGAGTAAATATATTAGCTTGGGTACAGTGAATATGTTACGCAGAAAAGAATAGATCTTGAGAGAAAGATCTCACATCAGTGGTATGTAATATCTATGCACGTATTTTAAATAATTTTATTCGTATCGGATGTGCCGACGAGTTCATATTGTTGTCGTTAAATTAGGCAGAAAATAGTTCATTTTTGTTTTTAAAAATGCTTTAAATCGATTCGTAAAATATGGTAAAAATATTAAGTATTTGTTTAAATCAACTCATAAGCAACATATGTCATTATAATCGTGAACTGTTTATTGTGAATTACATTAAATTGTAAATTAACAACTATAAGTGATAAAATTGATATATAAGGGCAAAATGTAAATATTATTTAAATAAAACAAAAAAAGTACATTTTCATTGTCAAAGAGTTACAACTGGTTCTAGTCGGAGTTGTACAAAACCGTCGTTGGTGACTTCGTTCCATCCGTCCCTAAATTTTCAAGTAACGTAGATGATTGTTTTATTATTTTTTAGTTAGAAATTTGCATGGTGTACATTCGACGTGTCGTTTCATTGCGGTTTTCCTAAGTGCAAACAACTTTACCCCTCCATTGTTTTCACGACATGTGGTTACCTCTGATAGTTCGTGTATAATAACTAGTAGTCTAGGAACCAAGAAATTTAGAAAAGTTGGGAACAAATGGAACGAAATCACCAACAACGGTATGATGCCACTCCGACTAGAACCAGTTGTAACTCTTTGACAATGAAAATGTACTTTTTTTTCTGTTATTTAAATAATTTTCGTTCCATTTGTTCCCAACTTTTCTAAATTCCTTGGTTCCTAGATTATTAGTTATTGTACACGAACTACCAGAGGTAACAAAATTTCGTGATATCAGTAGAGGGGTAAAGTTTTTTGCACTTAGGAAAACCGCAATGAAACGACACGTCGAACGTACACCAGGCAAATTTCTAACTAAAAAATAATAAAACAATCATCTGCGTTACTTGAAAATAAAATTACAATAGAAAGTGCATGGCGTCTTTTTGAGCAGCTATTTTTATTATGTGTTAGTAGTGACTAGGTAGTATAAAAAAACAAAAAATGTTTTCTCTAGTTATCACTTATTATGTTAATCGTTCAATATTATCATGAGATGCATCCTTGATATATTGTTATGAAATAACAACACATAATAAATAGTAGAAGTATTGACGTTAAAACGTAAAATAATTCTATTAATATTATTACAAAAAAATACATTACATTTTAGTAAAAGAATCTAATTAAGGTCTATAATATACAGATACGAATTGTGTTGTTTGGGTGTTCTGTAATTTGAATACAGTAAAAAAAACAACTAAATTTGCATGTAAAAATGATATAAATACAGCTAATAATGAGATATTTATGTCTCTTAAGTATACGTTGGAATAATAATAGTTATTTGTTTTAACTAATTCCAGAAGTATTATTTTAGCTTCTGAAATTTTTCCACATGTGCTTAAGGAAACTACTATAATTCCACTTTATAAACAGGGGAATAAAAATATGTGTGCTAATTATCGTCCGATATCTCTGACTTATACTTTATCCAAAGTACTGGAAAAATGCATACAAATTAGATTGTATGAGTTTCTAGAAAAATCATGTATTTTTTCTGAAAGACAATTTGGTTTTAGAAATAATAAAGGTGCTTCTAAAGCGTTACGACATGTAATAAGTTCTATTTACAAAAAACTTGATGAGGGTGACTTAGTACTTGGAATTTTTTTAGATGTAAAAAAGGCCTTTGATTCAGTAGACCATAATTTGTTAATAAAAAAATTAGACACATATGGCATTCGGGGAGTAGCAAATAATCTTATCAAAAGTTTTCTAACAAATCGTACACAGCGAGTTAAAGTAAATAATACCCATAGCAATTTTAATACTTTAAATTACGGTGTCCCACAAGGAACTGTTCTTGGTCCTTTACTTTTCATTGTTTATATAAATGATCTACTTGAAATGAAATGTGAAGGCTCAATATTTTGTTTTGCTGATGATACCACAATATTAATAAATGATTTAAATAAAACAAACCTAGTAACTAAAGCAACCCAAATTATGTCTGACGTTAATAAATGGTTTAATTCAAATTCTCTCGAAATTAATTACATTAAAACTTGTTGTGTTCCTTTCTCGATTTCAAATATTAAAAAATTTCAAATAAATTTTGATATAAAAGTACATGACTTTAAATGTCTAAAAATGAAAACTTTAAATTGTAATTGTATTCATATCAAATCTGTTGATTCTGTAAAATACCTTGGTGTGACTATTGATCGATATTTAAAATGGGATATTCACATTGGATCTACTATTAAAAAAGTTAGAAGCATGTTCTATATTTTTAAAACTTTAAACAATATTTTATCGAACAACACCATGAGAATGATTTATTGTGCAATTGCTCAGTCAGTTTTCTCTTATGGAATTGCTGCTTGGGGAGGAGCTTATGATGCGCATTTAAAAAAATTTATAACAACGATAAATTCCTTACTCAGGATAGCTTTCAAAAAACCTCACTATACAAGTACAAATATAATATTCAATTCTTACAATGTACTTAATCTCTAACAACTACATGCAAAAGAAATTTTATGTAATTTGTATTACTCCAACCATAAAAATTTTAATTTTAATCATGCATATAGTACACGTCAAATTGTTAAAAATGTTTTTAGAATTTTTAAATGTAATAGTGAATTTGGCTAACGAAATCCGTATTATATAGGTTTGAAACTCTGTAATTCTTTGTCTATTGATATAAATAGTTTCCATAGTTTTAAGTTATATAAAAAATATGTCATCTATAAATTACGAGTGTCAGAATTTTGAAATTTGTGTGTTAAACACGCTAACTTACTTGTAATTATTACAATCAAATTATTTTGTTTTTTTATTTGTTCTTTTAATATTGGTATATTATACTGTTAATTCTCATTTGTAAATTATCTAAATATTGAAAATATAAAAATTAAAAAAATTAAGATATAAGATATGAACTCTTGTCTCCTCCACAAGCATCAGACTTTTGGAGACAAACTTTTTCCTTTATTACTCATATATTGTAAATTATGTATATTCTGTTGGAAATAATAAACAAATACTCCAGTGTTTCCATATAAAAATATTAAGTATTTGTTTAAATCAACTCATAAGCAACATATGTCATTATAATCGTGAACGGTTTAATGAGAATTACATTAAATTGTAAATTAACAATTATAAGTGATAACATTGGTATATAAGTGTATATAAGTGCAAAATGTAAATATTATTTAAATAAAACAAAAAAAGTACATTTTCATTGTCAATGAGTTACAACTGGTTCTTCTAGTCGAAGTGGTATAATACCGCCGTTGGTAATTTCTTTCCATATGGTCCCATATTTTCTAAATTCCCTGGTTCCTCGACTATTAGTTATTCTACACGAACTACCAAGGGTACCAATATTTCGTGATATCAATAGAGGGGTATAGTTTTTTGTACTTAGGAAAATCGCAATGAAACGACACGTCGAACGTACACCAGGCAAATTGTTAACTAAAAAATAATAAAACAATCATCTACGTTACTTGAAAATAAAATTACAATAGAAAGTGCATGGCGTCTTTTTGAGCAGCTATTTTTATTATGTGTTAGTAGTGACTAGATAGTATAAAAAAACAAAAAATGTTTTCTCTAGTTATCACTTATTATGTTAATTGTTCAATATTATCATTAGTTGCATCCTTGATATATTGTTATGAATTAACAACACATAGAAAATAGTAGAAGTATTGACGTTAAAACGTAAAATAATTCTATTAATATTATTACAAAAAAATTACATTTTAGTAAAAGAATCTAATCAAGGTCTATAATATAGAGATACGATTTGTGTTGTTTGGGTGTTCTGTAATTTGAATACAGTAAAAAAACAACTAAATTTGCATGCAAAAATGATATAAATACAGTGAAATATAAGATATTTATGTCTCAAAAGAATTTAAGGTAAGGGTTCTGGGCTCATTCTAACTGTTCTGTTATCATAGTATATCATGATTACAATACACTCTTTATTTATCTTCTTATTATTTTTATTTCTATTTACTCTACATTAATATTTACTTATTGACCGGTTCCAAATTCGTTTTAAAGGTTCCAGAGTAACAGATCTTCTTTGTTCGGCTAAATCTACCAAATGATATGATACAAAATCTGTAAATTTATTAAATGACTGTTTTCATATACATAGAGGGTGATTCACTTATCGTAAACCACTCAATATCTCATAGGGTTTAATAAGAAATTAAAGTTTTTCATATTGTTTTTATACAATGTGATCTCAATTTTTCACAATTTCTTTTTTTTTTACCTCCCTTTCAACTTAGTTTTTTCAATAGCAACTTTTGAAACTTAAATGATATTGTACATATTTGATTAACTTTTTAAATCGAGAATAATGTACTAACAATTTTGACTGGTCGATAACCAGTTTCGGACAACTATTTTTAAGGTTATTAGAGTTTAAAAGTTATGATTGGAGGGGAAGTGCGGTTGAGAAATGGGCGCAAACAAATAAAATAATACACTCCACTTTTCTCTTGCCCTACACTTGAAACATCAATTAATTGAAAAATAGCTATCTGAAACTGGTTATCGCTAGTCAACACTTTTACTTGTTTTACATGTAAAAAACCGGGTCATACATCTCCTCACTGTAAAGAATTCGCTAAATAAATCTATATACTAACGAAACCGAAGTAACCCAGAAACTCTCTACAATACAACTTTCTCTCAATCAAACACACCAATCAACCAGACAGCAACCACACAGCTCTTGATTAACACATTACTCAGTCATAATCCAGATATTGAAGAAAAACCCCAAAATACGAGCACACTAAATAATCCTTCAGTAGAAACTCTTTCACCCCAACAATCCAAAAGACCACCATCATCATCTAGCACCTCAAGTCACCAACCAAATAAAAATACAACCAATATAACACTAATGGCGTCATCCCCTAAAATTCTTCACTAAACCAAAAAATTAAAAAAAATTCTTCATTACAAAACTTCTGTCAAAGCATACACGACACATTAAAACCTGCATCGAAGTACTTTGAAAGAGGGAAACCCTACCAATAAGCTAAAATGAATTCAAAAATCTAATACAAGATCTCCAACAATGTACAGACCCAATAAATATCATACACAACTACTGTAATGACACAAAACAAATACTAAAAATTATAGATTATGTATATATAATATATAACAGATCGTAGCCATAAATTTTCAAAAACGAAACATATCAAAAAAATTAAACCAAATTGAACACACAACCCGTCCATGTAGACTATACTACAGTCCTCACAAATTAAAATAATGAACAACTTAATCCAATGTTTTCATTATTATGGTTCCGCGATCTAAGGTATTTTAAAAGACTCATTAATATAAAAATATTAATAACACAAACCAACCCTGTCGTAATAAGTGTCCAAGATACCAGCTTAAACCACTCCAATTCATCTGAACCAACAGGATACATCAGGTCTCACAACATCCGTTCAAACCCCCGGAGAGCTAGCGGGGGAGTATCCGCACTTATTAAGTCTGATATTTACTGTGAAAAATTACAAACTTCATCGTCAATAGAAAATATATCCACTTTAATACACCTCTAACAAAAAATGTGTAATATTTATGCACCAGATAGCTCTCCCCTAAACTTTAAGAACCTTTGAACCTTAATAAGCCCACTTCCACCTCCTTTCATCATCCTAGAAGACTTCAATAGCTGCAACGTCATTTGGGGTAGAAAATCTACCTAAACATGAGGTAAAACAGTAGAAAAAATACTCGAAGACGACAATTTATTCTTCCCAACAATGAACCCACACATTATAACGCAGCAAACGGCTCCTTTTCAGTCGAATATCTGACTATAGCCAATACCCAGCTCAGCCTCAATATAGAATGGAATATCATTAACTTATAATAGCAGTGGCGAAACAACAACTAAAAATGGTATCTGAACCAACCCTAATTGGAACCTATAGAGTCAATTGCCTAGGAAATATCCCAATAAACATCAATCCAGATTATATCAATGAAACTATCAACAAACTTACAACATCTTCAATGAAACCGCTGAAATTTCAATTAGATAAAAAACACTTTATCAGACCAAAAACAGTACCGTGGTGGAATAATGACTGTGCAGTAGCAATAAAAGACTACAAGTAAGCTTTAATTTGATACCGAAAAAACATATACAATGCAAGACAACATAAAATTAAAACAAACCTAGGCATAATCCAGGCAAGTAACAAAACCAAATCATGGCATGACCTTATATCTACCTTAAATACAAATTCGACCTTAGGGGAAATATGGAAAAACATCTACTCAACAATGCAAGAACTATATAAAACACTCCAAGGCAGAAAAATCCAAAGTTCTGGACCAGATGGTATACCATTTATTATCTTACAAAAACTTTCACTGCTCAGCACACAAACCCTACTAAACATGTAAAACACAATCCGGTCATCAGGTAACTTTTCTTCCAGCGGGAAAACCGCTATAATTATTCCTATACCCAAACTAAATAAAGACAAGTCTGAGCCCGAACATCGTCATTCAGTATTGTGCACAATGAGTAAAACACTTGGAAAAATAGTTGACACTAGAATCAGATGGTTCTTAGAGTCAAACAAACTCTAAGCTATAGAACACAGTAGTTTTAGAAAACACCGTACAATAAAAGACACCGCTAACTACTACAACGTTTCATAAAAAATCAGTCAAGCTTCCAATAATAGAGACTATTCGCATAAAAACATCAAACTATCCACACTGGAAAATAGACCTTCAATCAAGAGGCAATACAAAATTAACAGAGTTTAAAAACCAAATACAGATCAGGAAACTTCTCTAAACAAGGTTTAGAACATCATTCAAACCTAATTTCTTGAAATCAACAGATCTATACTGATGCATCACAATCCGAAACCGGAGTAGGAATAGCCATATACAGAACACTAAAAAAATACATATACACCATTATTGTAAATATCTAAATATCATGTAAACATATGCAAACGGCTAATGACTAATGCTGAAGCCTACTCCATAAAAAAAAAAATAAAAAAATATAACAGTTTATAATATCTATTTATATGTATAGAATAACTTTTTCTTCTCCTCCTTCACATAGATTCCAACTATTTGGGATCGGTTACCTTTTTCCTAAACCTGCACTCAAAATTATACCAACAAAATACACCAGTAGTCCTCATCACATTCTCAATTGCACCCAGCCAAATTTGTTCGTTTGTCCTCTTCCTCTCTTTCCTCCTACGTTCATTTTCATCTACAATACACTAATTTATTATTGTATTTTCCTATCTCTTACAGACCGAAGCTACATGATCGACTTTTGATATAAATACAAATTTATATTCTAAAAAAGTCTTTAAGGCTAATAACAATTATCAAAAAGTTCGTAATTACTTGGGTCAGGATCATCAGGAAAAGTAAACTCTGTAACAAATATATCAATAGTCAATTTGTTACACAGTCAATAAAAATAATTTTTATACATTAACTATACAGTTACTCTTAAACTATGATTAATTAATACAAAATTTAGTATTCATATGAAATTATTTCTAAAAATAACGTTTCAATTTATGTTTAAATTTTATATTTACGTATGTAAATACGTAATTTGGATCGTAACGCCTCCTGGATTTCCTCGAGATCTGTAAATTTACATAAAATAAATTGTAATTATTTATATCTTGTGATGCATATTGTATTAATATTATGATTATCCTCTATAATGTGTATAGAATAAAATTAATTTGTGTAAACTACTGTAAATATGGTATATAAATTTGTAGTTACTAGTCCAGCTTCTTTTAAAGATCAAGTCTGAAAATAAAACAAAAACATTGCGTACTCAACGAATATCAAACAACTGTATGGAATTAATTCTATTATATTCTTTAAAAATATTACCAGGTACAGCGAACATATTATTCAAATATTCTAAAAATAACATAACTTAAATTAATGTTCATGAGTTTCATTTTCTATTCTACTATAAACTAGAAAATTAATTTTAAGGTATGAAAAACATTTTATTAGTAACGTGTAAGAAATATCCTTGTCTCGATAAAATTTAATAGAAAATAATATGACCAAATTGAAGTAGATGTGGCGATTAGAATAAAATATTATTATTAGATGAAATCAACAATCAAAAACCATTATTTTCTTCATAAAATATAAATTTTGAATCTAGAGAAAATTATTTAATTGATATCACTTATAAATTTTTTTAAACATGAATTTTAGTTGAATGTAATTAATTTTTAAATGGTGTTTTTTTTTACTTATACCTTTATTTATTATATTATTATATAATTATAAATACCTAAACTTAAATTACGATCATCAACAATTTTTTCAATCACATACTCCAATGCGTCTGAAATAAAATAAAATGTTTAAACAAACTCTAAATAAATTTACAAATTATCAGAGTAAACACATGCTTACAACATATATTTTGTATTGACAATTTACCCAACCGCTACTCCCCCTATAAGATTGAGTAGTCACTGCCTAAGGCCAAGTGTACTAAATTATAAAAACCTCTATACTACTATTAAATATAATTATAAATTATTTGATATTTATATATTTAACAAGTCAGACAGTGTTAAAAAAATTGATTCTGTATACCTCGTCCACCTTTCTAAACTGTTTATAGAAACAATAATTTTTAATTTATAAATAGCTCGACCGTCAGCCAAACATAACAAAACAAAAATGTATTAGTGAATTAGTTTTAAATATATATTACTTTCCACCAAACCAGTTTGTCTGTTAATGACAGTCATTTCATTAGCACGCTGTAAGTGGTAAGCTGTAATGCATAAATAAAAAAAATATTTATAAAAACGTTATTTTTATAAAATAAAAATTCTACTGACTTGTAATGGAGACGGATCTTTTATAATCCGCTGAAAAAAAAAAGAAATATTAATTTTTTTTTTAAATTATTCTACTACCGTAAGTAGGTAAGTACTGAATAAAAATAATAATGGAAAATACTGAATTTCTGTAATTTGTTATCTAAATTAAATACATAAGCGTGAAAACAAAATAGTTACTTAACACATCTGTTGAAACAACTACAATGACACATGATACTATAAACCAAAAGAGTTTCATTTTTATCTGTAAAAAATAATAAATTTAAGGATAGTATTAGCTATTTGAATCTATGTTTTGGTAAAAAAAAAAATATAAGTAAACGTCGTTAATTGACACTTAAAGAAATATGAGTAAGTCCTTTAAGTTTTTGAGTAGGACTGAGTAATTGTTTTTACCACACTCTTAAATAAATATATGGTACAATAAACTGTAATTACCACTCATTTTTTAAACATTAATTTGTTAAATTATAACTTTTTTAATTTAATTTTAACTTTATACATTATTAAAAATTAAAAAATTTTGACATAATATTTATTTAAATCGGTGAGTTAGTCGTTTTGCTGCAGATCATCAGTCGTGTCTTATGAAGTATCTAAGTTTTTCAGAGCATCTACTTAAGTTTCAGAGTATCATTAAAGTTATTTGTAAATTGTGTACATAACCATTTTGTTTTAAATTGTTTATTTGTGTTAACTCATAATATAGTTAGTCGTGTGACAGCAGAGCATCCGTCTTGTCTAATGAATTACCGTTGTGTTTTCAGAGTATCTAATAAGTTTTTTGTAAATTGTTCACATTAACTATTCTTTTTTGTTTAAAATTGTTTATTTGTGTTGTTTTATAATACAAATTAGAAAATCAGTCGTAAGTTTGCGTTAAAATTACTGACTTAAACCTAAATCTCTTCCTCAAACCGTGACTCACGTTACATCTACATGTAAACTACGCATTAAAAAAACTGATATTAAACTTTGCCTAAATTATTTGCAGTGTTGCATCATTTGAAAAAAACTTTATCTCAATATTCATCACATTATTCAAGTACATTTATTCAAAGAATTTAAAAAAATATTTATTTGAAAAATGTCGAATAAAAATGTATTCTACATCTAATATATTCTAAATTTAAAAAACATATAAAACCTTTTATTATAGGAAGACAATTTTTTATTCGCATAACTTTATATTCAAGAACATTGTGTTTCTAAATATATTTTGCAGTGTAGGAACCTTTGTTAGTTTACATGGGTGGCTAACAGGTGGTTTCTTTTTTTCTGCATGGCTATATATTTTCATTACAGTGACGAAAACATTTTTTTTTTTGTTTTGCATAAAATAATTTCTTTGTACTGTACTTGGTTTACACTATACAAGTATGAACTTACTATCCATAGAAACGCATCGAAGCGTTCATTTAAAAGCGATTTTAACACTTAAACATAGGTCTAGTGTCTACAGAAATTATTATTAATACAACTGTTAAATTACTTTTGTATAAACGCTTTGATGCTGATTTTTAAACACTACATCTCACTTTAATTCTTACTTTCTGTGTTGGTTTATACCGGATTTGGTTTGGACTTAACTGGTTTGAAAATACTAACTTCTGATTCGCATTGAAGCGTTTATTCGAAAATTATTTTATTACTTTCAGTTGTAATAATTGCTGTGAACCTGTGACCTCCCCGTGCCCACTATGCCCCGACCTCATTGTACTGGCTTTTTGGTTACTTAAATGAAATTAACTCAATCCGCAAAAATAGGAGTTCTGTTAAAATCAACTTTATATAATAAAAATAACGATGAAAATAATTCGTCTATATTTTAAACATGTTAATGTTTAGAAATATTTTTATAGCAGTACGTAATATATTTATTTTTTAAAATTTTATTAAAATACCTATTTGTACTATAATGACTATGGTTTAACGATTCAATTTTACACCTATTCTTAACCCGAAAACTAAATCTAATAAAAAGATATTAAAGGCATACTTACAATGCTTGTTATTAGGTCGAACGGTACAGAAAAACTAAACGTACTATGCAGAGTTGTCCATGAAAATGTATTAACTTCAAGCAGGATTGTTTTGTTCGGTATGTTTTCTTATTTACATTACTCTGTCGTAGTTTGAACTTCTGTTGTTGTGAACATTTAGTTGCAAAAACATGTTTTTGTTAAAATGCCAAGAGTACCTAGCTACAAGAAACGATTGTAGAGCATATTAAAAACCGTTTTACAGAAAACATTACTATATTCTGATATAGACGACAAGTTTTGTTCACGATTCGTATTAGTTGCCCTCCCACCACAAATAATAAATTTTGTTACACTCCAAAAAGCTTTTATATGTTAAACTATTCAGGGGGGAAACCAAATTACTTTGTAATTAAAAAAAATGTGCTAAAGAAATGACTTGTTACACATGTATATCTTGTTTTCTAGTTGACTATTAGCTATTGTGTAAACAGAATATTTAACTATAATTAAAAGATTCTAAATGTTTTTTTGAATAACTTAAGGTCCTTGAGTTTTATCATAAACTATTTTAAGTATAGTATATTAATACTACTTGTATTTTACATATTAGCTTAAATTTCTGTGTTTTACAAAGCAAAATCTACATAAAAAATAACAAATTATATGATTTGTTCTTTATCAAAAATAAGGTTGTTTTTTGAAAGGTATTCTGTTTTGTTAACAAAATAAAAATACTAAAAAAACTATAACTATATACTGGATCTGGGGCCCACGAATTTCTGGCTAGAATTTATCATATAGATTATATTATGCCTGTTGTATACACCCATCTACTATGGTCAACTATGAGTATATAAGTTCCAACTACCTGCAAATTATGAAGAGGACTGTTGTTTTTGGGATTCAGATTAAGTGTTAGTTTTTATGCAGTATACCGCCCCAAAATGTATTTTTTATTACACAATTTTTTTAAAGGAAAACTATTGTTTTGCATATTGTTATACTGTTATTCATTTAAAGAGATTCACGCTTGATTGTTTAAATTATCTTATATAATATATGTATTCTGCTTCTTGCTAGTTTTAATTTTTCAGTTGATAATTTTGTAGCTCTATTTTTGTACAAAATATTTCATTATTTTATTACTGTGTTCAAGTTAAGATATATTTTAATAGTATTTAAAAGTCATGAATGATAGTACTTTATTTTATGACTAGATCAAACATCGTGAACATTTTACATCATGATACTGCTTCTATACTATTATTAAAATCTCCATAAAAGATTGTTGTTAAATAACAGGCAACAGCCGACCGCTAGTGGCTGTATACGTTAGTAATATTTAATTAATAAGTAATATATGTAGGTAAAATGTATTATTTTTTTCATCACAGTCGATGAAGTATAAATGGTTTGTGTGAGATTGCTCTAATGGAAGTATATAATACATAAATATTAATTTTATTGAGAATAAGCAATTATAATTTAAACTATGGAGTACAAACGATTGAAACATGAATCGTCGACTATTCCAACAAAATATAACAAGACATTGTATATGTGTTATTTGGTCCACTATGTTTTTGCAAAAAAAAAAAAACCAGTACAGTGCAAACCAAGCGCAGTATAACCAGCAAAGTAAGAAAGTTTAAATTAAGGTTCTGTATTTACAAATGAGCATCAAAGCGTTAATTTGAAAGTGATTTTATCCGAGAGGACTAGTACAGTAGAGTATTGGCATAATGCAATGAGGAAACGGTGAGGTCACAGGTCTACAAGAGTTATTATAAATAAAAGTGATAAAATTGAATAAAATCGCTTTTAAATAAACTCTTTGATGCTCATTTGTAAATACAAAACCTTAATTTAAAACTTTCTAACTTTGCTGGTTTATAGTGTGCTTGGTTTGGACTGTACTGGCTTGAAAATACTAACTACATTTGCATCGAAGCGTTTTTTCGATTGAATGATTTTTTCACTTTCAGATTTAAAAATTCCTGTAAACCTGTGACCTCCCCGTCCCCACTATGCCCGACCCAACTATGCTCCGTCCCCACTATGCTCCGACCCCACTGTACTGGTTTTTTTTTTTGCAAAAATGTAGTGGTCCAAATAACACAAATACAATGTCTTGTTATATTTTGTTGGAATAGTCGACGATTCATGTTTCAATCGTTTGTACTCCATAGTTTAAATTATAATCGCTTATTCTCAATAAAATTAATATTTATGTATTATATACTTCTATTAGAGCAATCTCACACAAACTATTTATACTTCATAGGTTATATTATTTCAAAGCTATATTAAACTTCTATTTTACTAGATTTACAATGTACAAAAGAAAATGCAACTAAAAAAAACCTTTTCATAGATCCTTAAAATATGAAGGGTGAGATAGTGAAACGGGTTTTCCCATTTAAATACATTAGAAAAACGCCGTTTTGCTGCCCCATCCTGTATATTAATTTCTTGTTATTTTCTAAAGAAAAATTGATTTTCTTACATTTAAATTAAAATAAATCGTATACTGGTACTGTGATGGAGAAAATAATAAATTTTACCTACATATATTACTTATTAGTTAAATATTACTAACGTGTGTAGCCATTAGCGGTCGGCTGTTGCCTGTTATTTAACAATAACCTTTTATGGAGATTTTAAAAATTGTGTTTTTTAATAATAGTATAGGAGCAGTAACATGATGTTAAATAATCACGAGATTTGATCTAGTCGTAAAATAAAGTACTATCATTCATGACTTTTAAATACTATTAAAATATATCTTAACTTGAACACAGTTATAAAATAGTTAAATATTTTCATATTGTTTTCGTTAAATTAGGCAGAAAATAGATCATTTTTGTTTTTAAAAATGCTTTAAATCGATCCGTAAAATATGGTAAAAATATTAAGTATTTGTTTAAATTAACTCATAAGCAACATACGTCGTTATAATCATGAATTGTTTATTGTTAATTACATTAAATTGTAAATTAACAATTATAAGTGATAACATTAGTATATAAGTGCAAAATGTAAATATTATTTAAATAAAACAAAAAAAGTACATTTTCATTGTCAAAGAGTTACAACTGGTTGTAGTCGGAGTTGTACCAAACCGTCGTTGGTGACTTCGTTCCATCTGTCCCTAAATTTTCAAGTAACGTAGATGATTGTTTTATTATTTTTTAGTTAGAAATTTGCATGGTGTACATTCGACGTGTCGTTTCGTTGCGGTTTTCCTAAGTGCAAACAACTTTACCCCTCCATTGTTTTCACGACATGTGGTTGCCTCTGATAGTTCGTGTATAATAACTAGTAGTCTAGGAACCAAGGAATTTAGAAAAGTTGGGAACAACCCAACTTTTCTAAATTCCTTGGTTCCTAGATTTTTAGTTATTGTACACGAACTACCAGAGGTAACAACATTTCGTGATATCAATAGAGGGGTATAGTATCTTGCACTTATGAAAACCGCAATGAAACAACACTTCGAATGTACACCATGCAAATGTCCAGCTAAAAAATTATAAAACAAACATATACGTTACTTGAAAATAAAATTACACTAGAAAGTGCATGGCGTCTTTTTGAGCAGGTATTTTCATTATGTGTTAGTAGTGACTAGGTAGTATATAAAAAAAAAAAAAGTTTTCTCTAGTTATCACTTATTATGTTAATTGTTCAATATTATCATTAGTTGCATCCTTGATATATTGTTATGAATTAACAACACATAATAAATAGTAGAAGTATTGACGTTAAAACGTAAAATAATTCCATTAATATTATTACAAAAAAATTACATTTTAGTAAAAGAATCTAATCAAGGTCAATAATATACAGATACTATTTGTGTTGTTTGGGTGTTCTGTAATTTGAATACAGTAAAAAAACAACTAAATTTGCATGTAAAAATGATATAAATACAGTGAAATATGAGATATTTATGTCTCTAAAGTATACGTTGGAATAATAATAATTTTTTGCTTTAACTGGTTATTGTGTACCTAAAATAATACTCCAGTAATCATAGTATATCATGATTACAATACACTCTTTTTTTACTCTTATATTTACCTATTAACCGGTTCCACATTCGTTATAAAACTCCCAGAGTAACAGATCTTCTTTGTACTGCTAGGTCTACCAAATCATATGATGCAAAATCTGTGAATTTATTAAATGACCGTGTTCATATATATAGACACGGTGATCCACAAATCGTGACCTACTCAATATCTCATAGGGTTTAATAAGTCATTCATTTTTTTTTTCACATTGCTTTTTATACAATGTAATCTTAAATTTTCACAATTTTTTTTTGTTTTTACCCCCCTACCAACTTTGATAGTTTTTTTGAAAGTCACTTTTGAAAGTTATAAGAGTTTATAAGGTATGATTGGAGGGGAAGTGCGGTTTGGAAAATGCGCGCAAATAAAAAAAATAATACACTCCACTTTTCTCCTGCCCTAAACTTGAAACATCAATTAATTGAAAAATAGCTATCTGAAACTGGTTATCGCTAGTCAACACTTTTACTTGTTTTACATGTAAAAAACCAGGTCATACATCTACTCACTGTAAATAATTCGCTAAATAAATCTATATACTAACGAAACCAAAGTAACTCAGAAACTCCCTACAATACTATTTTCTCCCAATCAAATACACCAATCAACTAGACAGCAACCACATAGATCTTGATCAGCACACTACTCAGTCATAATCCAGATATTGAAAAAAAACCCCAAAATACGAGCACACTAAATAATCCTTCAGTAAAAACTCTTTCACCCCAACAATCCAAAAGACCACCATCATCATCTAGCACCTCAAGTCACCAACTAAATATAAATACAACCAATATAACACTAATGGCGTCGTCCCCTAAAATTCTTCACTAAACCAAAAAATTAAAAAAAATTCTTCATTACAAAACTTCTGTCAAAGCATACACGACACATTAAAACCTGCATCGAAGTACTTTGAAAGAGGGAAACCCTACCAATAAGCTAAAATGAATTCAAAAATCTAATACAAGATCTCCAACAATGTACAGACCCAATAAATATCATACACAACTACTGTAATGACACAAAACAAATACTAAAAATTATAGATTATGTATATATAATATATAACAGATCGTAGCCATAAATTTGCAAAAACGAAACATATCAAAAAAATTAAACCAAATTGAACACACAACCCGTCCATGTAGACTATACTACAGTCCTCACAAATTAAAATAATGAACAACTTAATCCAATGGTTTCATTATTATGGTTCCGCGATCTAAGGTATTTCAAAAGACTCATTAATATAAAAATATTAATAACACAAACCAACCCTGTCGTAATAAGTGTCCAAGATACCAGCTTAAACCACTCCAATTCATCTGAACCAACAGGATACACCAGGTCTCACAACATCCGTTCAAACCCCCGGAGAGCTAGCGGGGGAATTATCCGCACTTATTAAGTCAGGAAACTTCTCTAAACAAGGTTTATAACATCATTCAAACCTAATTTCTTGAAATCAACAGATCTATACTGATGCATCACAATCCGAAACCGGAGTAGGAATAGCCATTGTTAATAACGAAAGTATAAGTCAATATAAAATGAACAATTTCATTAACTTCTTTTCAGCGGAGGCCCTAGCTATATGTAACTGCACTAGCATTCTCAATAAACTTTAACAAAACAATCGTCATTAGTGACTTTCTCAGTGTTTTGGATACAGTCAAAAACATCAAATCAAACAAATACAATCCTCTATCTTTTCTCAATGAACTCAAATTATCTTACTTTGGGTACCCTCTTATACTAACATCTCACAAAATGAAACAACAGATAAAGCAGCAAAAGAATCATCAATAAAAACACATATACCACTGATTTTTAATGTTCCATACAATGACCTAAAAACACTAATAAACGAGCTATGTGCAAACAAATGACAAAAAAATTGGGATAACATAGGAATTAATAAACTGAAATCATGTGAAACATAAAAAAAAAATGTAACGCAACCCCTCATATTCCGAGAAGAGAATCCGTATGTCTAACAAGACTTCGAATTTGCCACTCAAACCACACTTCACATAGATTCCAACTATTTGGGATCGGTTACCTTTTTCCTAAACCTGCACTCAAAATTATACCCACAACATATACCAGTAGTTCTCATCACATTCTCAATTGCACTCAGCCAAATTTGTTCATTTTCATTTCCAATACACTAATTTATTATTGTATTTTCCTATCTCTTACGGACCGAAGCTACATGATCGACTTTTGGTAATACAAATTTATATTCTAAAAAAGTCTTTAAGGCTAATAAAAATTATTAAAAAGTTCGTAATTACTTGGGTCAGGAATATCAGGAAAAGTAACCTCTGTAACAAATATATCAATAGTCAATTTGTTACACAGTCAATAAAAATAATTTTTATACATTAACTATACAGTTACTCTTAAACTATGATTAATTAATACAAAATTTAGTATTCATATGAAATTATTTCTAAAAACAACGTTTCAATTTATGTTTAAATTTTATATTTACGTGTGTGATCACGTATTTGGGATCGTAGCGCGTCCTGGATTTCCTCCAAATCTGTAAATTTACATAAAATTAATTGTAATTATTTTTATCTTGTGATGCATATTATATTAATATTATGATTAGCCTCTATAATATGTATAGAATAAAATTAATTTGTGTAAACTACTGTAAATATGGTATATAAATTTGTAGTTACTAGTCCAGCTTCTATTATAGATAAAGTCTGAAAATAAAACAAAAACATTGCGTACTCAACGAATATCAAACAACTGTATGGAATTAATTCTATTATATTCTTTAAAAATATTACCAGGTACAGCGAACATATTATTCATATATTCTAAAATTAACATAACATAAATTAATGTTATGTAAATACCTAAAAATGTAATGTATTATAAATACCTAAACTAAAATTAGGATTATCAACAATTTTTTCAATCACATACTCCAATACGTCTGAAATAAAAAAAAATGTTTAAACAAACCCTAAATAAATTTACAAATTATCAGAGTAAACACATGCTTACAACATATATTTTGTATTGACAATTTACCCAACCGCTACTCCCCCTATTAGATTGAGTAGTCACTGCCTAAGGCCAAGTGTACTAAATTATAAAAACCTCTATACTACTATTAAATATAATTATAAATTATTTGATATTTATATATTTAACAAGTCAGACAGTGTTTAGAAAATTGATTCTGTATACCTCGTCCACCTTTCTAAACTGGTTTTAGAAACAATAATTTTTAATTTATAAATAGCTCGACCGTCAGCCAAACATAACAAAACAAAAATGTATTAGTGAATTAGTTTTAAATATATATTACTTTCCACCAAACCAGTTTGTCTGTTAATGACAGTCATTTCATTAGCACGCTGTAAGTGGTAAGCTGTAATGCATAAATAAAAAAAATATTTATAAAAACGTTATTTTTATAAAATAAAAATTCTACTGACTTGTAATGGAGATGGATCTTTTATAATCCGCTGAAAAAAAAAAGAAATATTAATTTTTTTTTAAATTATTCTACTACCGTAAGTAGGTAAGTACTGAATAAAAATAATAATGGAAAATACTGAATTTCTGTAATTTGTTATAAGCGTGAATACAAAATAGTTACTTAACACATCTGTTGAAACAACTACAATGACACATGATACTATAAACCAAAAGAGTTTCATTTTTATCTGTAAAAAATAATAAATTTAAGGATAGTATTAGCTATTTGAATCTATGTTTTGGTAAAAAAAAAATATAAGTAAACGTCGTTAATTGACACTTAAAAAAATATGAGAAAGTCCTTTAAGTTTTTGAGTAGGACTGAGTAATTGTTTTTACCACACTCTTAAATAAATATATGGTATAATAAACTGTAATTATCACTCATTTTTTAAACATTAATTTGTTAAATTATAACATTTTTAAATTTTATTTTAACTTTATACATTATTAAAAATTAAAAAATTAAAAAATTTCGACATAATATTTATTTAAATCGGTGAGTTAGTCGTTTTGCTGCAGAGCATCAGTCGTGTCTTATGAAGTATCTAAGTTTTTAAGAGCATCTACTTAAGTTTCAGAGTATCTTTAAAGTTATTTGTAAATTGTGTACATAACCATTTTGTTTTAAATTGTTTATTTGTGTTAATTCATAATATAGTTAGTCGCGTGACAGCAGAGCATCTGTCTTGTCTAATGAATTACAGTTGTGATTTCAGAGTATCTAATAAGTTATTTGTAAATTGTTCACATTAAGTTTGAACTTATTATCCATAGGAACGCATCCAAGCGTTCATTTAAAAGCGATTTTAACACTGTCCTGTAACCTTTTCGGCCCCACAGTGCTCCATTCTTTATTTTAAAGCATAGAGGGGACAGAGATGTCATAGGTCTAGTGTCTACAGAAATTATTATTAATACAAGTGATAAATTGCTTTTGTATAAACGCTTTGATGCTGATTTTTAAACACTACATCTCACTTTAATTCTTACTTTCTGTGTTGGTTTATACCGGAGCTGGTTTAGACTTAACTAGTTTGAAAATACTAACTTCTGATTCGCATTGACGCGTTTATTCGAAAATGATTTTATCACTTTCAGTTGTAATAATTGCTGTAAACCTGTAACCTCCCCGTGCCCACTATGCCCCGACCTCATTGTACTGGCTTTTTAGTTACTTAAATGAAATTAACTCAATCCGCAAAAAAAGGAGTTCTGTTAAAATCAACTTTATATAATAAAAATAACGATGAAAATAATTCGTCTATATTTTAAACATGTTAATGTTTAGAAATATTATCATAGCAGTACGTAATATATGTATTCTTTAAAATTTTATTAAAATACCTATTTGTACTATAATGACTATGGTTTAACGATTAAATTGTACCGCTATTCTTAACCCAAAAACTAAATCTAATAAAAAGGTATTGAAGGCATACTTACAATGTGTGTTATTAGGTCGAACGGTACAGAAAAACTAAACGTACTATGCAGAGTTGTCCATGAAAATGTATTAACTAAATGACTTGTTACACACGTATATCTTGTTTTCTAGTTGACTATTAGCTATTGTGTAAACAGAATATTTAACTATAATTAACAGATTCTAAATTTTTTTTTGAATAACTTAAGGTCCTTGAGTCTTATCATAAACTATTTTAAGTATAATATATTAATACTACTTGTATTTTACATTTTAGCTTAAATTTCTACAAAATACGATTGCAGAACATATAAAAAACGTTTTTACAGAAAATATTACTATATATCTTATATAGACGACAAGTTTTGTTCACGATTCGTGTTAGTTGACCTCCCACCACAAATACGTTCCTGAAATTGATCTTGAACAAAATTATTTTTAAAAATATTGTAAAAATGTATACTATTGTTTATCGATATTAGATTTATAACTAGAAAGATAGTAATTAATATAATCTTATGGCCTCAACATTAATGGGAACGGAAAGCGCTACTAGTTAATGGGGCATGGGATGGTAGGCATTATTTAACGAATATTGTTCTAGTAGACATTTTAAATATGCCGACTAATTTTCTAAATTGCGCCTATAAACTGTGTTATTGTAAAACCTGTAAGCAAATCTTTTTTTTATTCGTCTTGAAAAAATCCATAAAGTCACTTAAGCACTATAAACATGGATCATTACAGTTTAGTTTTTAAGATGGTTATTAAGACGTATTATGCAGAGTTCCCATGCAAATTGTTTAACTTCAAGCGGAATTGTTTTGTTCTTAATAGTATTTTTCTGGGGTGTCAGTTCTAAAAGAAAGATTTCAATTTTTTTTCCGTGTTAAGTTTACCATTTTCTCTATACCCCCTAAAAAGGACCGTTTTTTTTATTAACCTTTTAGAAATTTTGTTAGACTTATTGAATAAATATAAACACTAATAATAAAATGTTGAAAACGAAGATAATATTTAATCGGCCTTTTGGTCCCATAGAAAAGATGTTATACTAACTAAAAATATGATTACTGTGGGGTTGGCGGAGCATAATGAAAAGTATAGTGAGCACAAGAAAGTCGTCAATTTAACCGTTTTCAAAGTATTATTACAAAAGGAAATATGTAGTAAAATCTTTTTTGAACAAAATGCTTCGATGCAAATGTATGTGTGGTACAAAAATTGTATTTTTATTCATACATTAAAAAGTTATACTCATTTGAAATTTATGAAAATTTGAAAATTTCTCTCCGCGTTTATTGTGTCAGCCATTGAAACGTTTTTTTAAATCACAATTCTTCATCTTTACATTTTACCAAAGCTTTTTTTTACTGATTAAATGAATACCTACAATATAAAAATTATTGATATTGGACTCACCACACTCATATAGACATATTTTTCAGGGAGTTTGTAGACTTTGAACACAGAATAGATAATATTCTTTAAATTCCGACAGTTAATTTACAAATAATATTGTCTTTTGCATCATACTTAATTAAAACTGTTTCTATATAGTTTAAATAACATTTGTTAAATAATCTATTTTTTGTCCAATTAAATTTGAACGGGTTTCTTTATACAAAACTTATGTATAAATTATTTTCTAATTTTAAAGCTTTGTGTTATAATATATTTAATATTTTGATTTATTTGGTATTAATAATAAAATAATTATATCATTTAGAATATTGGACAATTATTTTACACAACGCTAACCAAAATTGTTTTTTTTTCTAGCGAAAAATACTAACCAGCTGTAGTGTTTTAAAAAAACATGAACGTTGTGTTATATTACAAATAATATTGCCTTTTGCGTCATACTTTAATAAAACGGTTTCTATATAGTTAAAATAACATTAAATGTTGTATATTATATCCATTAAAATTTTTATTTGATACATAGTAGTTTCCAAATTATGTAATTGTAATTGTTTTTAAAAACAACGGTCCTACTTAAACTATCGGATAATATAGGGACACGATAAATATCTAATTGGAAGAACAAAATAAATAATTTACCTAACTAAATGTTTACAGAAACAAATTTGTATTTAGTTTTTTCCACAACGAATTTTTTGTGACTCTTAAATAGCCCAATTTTTAGTGGGACCAAGTTATTATTAAGTCAGTCCAACTAGAAATATTTCGTACCCTTTTATTAAACAAAGTTTTAGTTGGACCAACATAGTATTTTTGATAGAGTTACCGATTTATTTAAATTTATAGCGATCACAAGGTACATCTTGTGCCCAAAATATTTAGTATATTATTGCTCTGAAACGCCATATCGTTTTTTTTCAATTTCCATTTGCGCTTCAAACGAATATCAACGAATATATTGGCTATGGTTTATTATTTGGCTCGTTGTTGCCGCCAGGGTCTTTGCTTATAGGGTTCACAATAAGAAACTCTCAGACGGTTGGTTAGGTTATCCGTGTTCGACTTTTCCCTGTGCTGTAAACGCCTATAGTTTCACAAAAGCTGCTCCGGGACCGCGGACGAGGGTATGTGTCGGAAGTGAAAACGATTCGGAGAAGGGAAATTTGTTTGCCGGTTGTTTTCGGGTAAACGATTTTTTTTTTTGTTGCGGTTCCAATACATCATGCTGTACCGCCCAAGGTAAGCTGTTTATCCGTACTACAGTGTATAATCTCGGCCATAACATGTAGAATATGTAACCCAGAAGCCGGAGGGAAATTCATTTGCTTTTGGCGTGCACAACCCACCAAGTATGTGACGGGTAAACACATGTTTACACGCTTTGTGTTGTCGTTCGAATAACGTTTGATGGTAGACAAAGTACTTGGAAAAATGTCAAATAAAAACCTGAGATGCAGAAACTTCAAAGGAGTTGGACACGATTTGGCATAGAATAATGGCTATTAAAGTAAAATCTTTAACACCGCATAATGACCAAAACTAGGGGGTTGAGCGTTCTCGTTTAAGTACTACTGTAAACACGAGTTCAAAGGGTACCCGTGTTAGTTACAAAATGTAGTGCATAATTAAAGACTAGTAAACACGAGCATCGTTTTCAGTCTTAGTTAATCGTTTCATCGTTTATATCTAAATTAAAATCCCTCATAAGGATATTATGGCTGTTTTCGATTCGTTGTATTGTAAAAATTTCAACAAACAGAACATTTCCGCAAAAGAACGGCGACAATCACATTTTTTTAACATACATATATATGTTTTCACTATCAGCTGCTAATAATAAAAAGAAAATTAATTATTGAGGAGAAATAATCTAAAAACATAGGCAGTTTGAAAATGTTAGATTTACTGTAATGTACAGCGCACAGTCTGGTTTTACAAATATGTTTTTTTTTATAACAATTTATGACTCATAATAAAAAAAAAAACCGAATATCGATAAAATAACAAATGGCTAACATTTAAAATGCGCATAAAGATGTATTGAAAAATTGATGATTTTATGTCATAATATAAACTTTGATAACTACACAAAGGTTGTTTAGAATCAATAGATATGTGGTATAGCATAACACATGTTTGCATTAAATTCAAAGTCGACCATTATTTCCACCAACCATACCGTTAAGTTCAAAGAGTGATCATTTGTTGTTTAGTCAGTATAAGAACATTTTCTATAGTTTTACTATTTTTTTAAATTTTTTTTATGCAGACCAAGTTGCTTGTTTTAAATGAACGTTTCGATTTGCTTGCACAATAGTACCATATTGTTACAAATATTATAGTAAATACAAATTTTGTATGAAAACATTTTTACCATCACTTATTTGTATTTTAGTTAGCATAATAAAATAGTTCAAACATTAGAATAGGCGCCTAGACAAACGGCAAAACCAAATACCTTAAAAAAAAAATACACTTGTTTTCGACAAAAACAAGTTCAGTTAAGAAACTTGTTGAGCAGCTGTGGCCTAGATGTATATTTTTAATAAAATAATAATAACGTATAAAAAACGACTGAATATTTTACTTGTAAACTAAGCGATAAGCTTATATGAAAAAAAAAACAAAATGTGTTTTTATGATTCACACCTAGGATATAAATAAACCGATACATAGCATACATGGTATATTGTATATAGCATACAGGTGCTTATAATCCATAGTAAACTACAACAATTTTTTACTAATTTCAAGGTACTATACTTATAAAAAAATATCATGTTGCGGACAACTTTTATACGTTTTTTATTATTGCAAAAAATATTATAAGTAGTACAATTTTGTATTTAAATAAGTTATTTTCGTTTGTACAATACTGCCAAAACAAGTTTGCAAATCGTTTCGATACTTATAAAACGTTATTGGTTTACCCACTAAAAAAACGAAAATAGATTTCCAAAAAAAAAAAACTTAGTAAGGGGTTATTGAAATGGTACACCTTAAGACTAGTAGAAAATAACTGCTTTCTATCTCTAATTTAAATAGGTCATGATGGTTTTGTCGATGCTGCTTTTTGTCTCAAGGGGTTGAGGGGGATTAAAAAGATTTAATAGGTTTGGACTTCCGGGAAACACTTGTAGATCTCAAGCAACGTCTAAAGATTATTAAATTGATTTAAATATTTAACGAGTAGATGTCATATTTAAACGATATGTTAATTTGCTGGTATATTACTTTTTTTTAAAATCATTTCATCAACAATATCGGGTGAAGAGTAATATTTTTGATTGCATTTTTAAACTGGACACATTTAGGTCAATAGTAGACACGAATAGTATGCAGATTGTTCCTTGAACGAACTTTTAATCGCCAAAAACGCATATTTTAATCAAAGACCGTTTTCGTTGGCGAACGTAAAAAAAGACAAACGAGACATTTTAATGAGCATTGTAGTTTTCCGTCATTTCTTGAGTTGCCTTTGGCGCAATTACAAGACCGTCTACTTTTAATTACATTCCGTTTGTTCTCAACCAGTTATTAGCATGACAAAAATGTTCTGTCGTTTTGCTGTCCTTATGACTATATATACTATACTTGGTACCTAATTAAGTGAAATGTTGCAAACTGAGCTCTCTGTTTTAGACCGAATTGAGTTTGAAACCGTTTGTAAGACAGTTTAGTACATCTTACTGTATAATTTGTAAACTTCAAAAATATGTAGTTTTGGATTTCCTTTGCACGATACCGACTATAGGTCGGTTGGTTTTAAACGACATCTGTACAGAAATAACAATAATATAATTTAATAATCTACGCAGTTTTTTTTTTATGCGTTTTCAGTCGTTGACAAAAGTCATTTAGTCAAACGTGCCCGAATAAATACATACATTAACATAACATTAAACCGCTGCAATGGTCGTTAGGTATTTTTTTAACGGCTGGAAAAAGCCAACTCGACCATAGCTAAGCGAAACCATTAAGGGTACAACCGTAGTATCAAGTTAACCGTGTCTATTGTATATATTACCCGAAAGTTTAAAAAACCCCAGAATTCACATATTTGGGTGTGTAGATCATTCCAAGAGAGAGAGAGAGAAATTCTTTTCATTTGACTGGTTTGGCTGACAGCCCTTCGATGGTATGACCACATTAGGCAAACATTTAATGTATTATTTGGACCCATTGTAAATAAACCATCGTTTCATTAAAAAATCAATGTAGATGTGTGTCATGGACAGAAAATATTGTATTATATGTATAGCAAGAGTTATGAAAAAAAATATCCTAGCTGGCCAACCACATTGGTGTATTGGATTGACTCAGATAGCTCATAATTAAGTGTTTTAATGTGTATTATTATTAGTCATATCTCTTATAACGATACGAATTTAAGGTAAATAAGACGCAAAAAAAAAAACTACCGAGTGTTGTTTACATACTTTACCGTTTACTTTAATATACTGACGCATTTCATGTGACCTAAATTCAGAGTAAAAAATAAAACCTAATACATTAACAAATGGAAACCCAAATTTGGGCCTCTGGTTAAAGAGTTCTGTACACGTTAAAAGAATATTCGTTCTACTAGTTAAAATTTTAACGGATACGAAAAAAAAGTAGGACCTATGTCGTTATATACAACCTACATGTTATAAGTTGATTATAAAATATCAATTAACAAAAAACAAAAATCTTCTCTTTAGTTATACCGCAGTAAAGTATAACTTTACCTACCTAACTGAAGATAAAATATGATATTTAGACTTAATTTGAAATATTTAACTCAAATATAATTACTTTTCATAGGTAAAAACCAAACAATATTACTTCATTTTTATTCCAAGTAAAGAGCAAAATATACATTAATATTTTTGTAGATATTGATATAATACACACAAGTCGAATAAAATACATTAGTTTAGTATTGTACAGGTCATAGATTGCCGGTTAAGTATAATAATTAAAATTGTTTGTTAATTGACAATTTATATAATAATTATTACATTATTATAGCTAACTTGTATCAACGATAGGAAAACAATAATTTATCATATTTATTTCATCTTATTTATTTCTGGGAATGACACTTTCTTCTTAACAGTTCTTCTTATAAAACATTATAATATATTAATGTCAGGTTTTAATTATTTATGTTGTATGCATTTGTTCATTGTTAAGAATGCAATAATTACACTTAACAAAGAACTTTTACACAAATAGAAAAAGTCAACTCCTTTATTCTTAAAACCGGGAAACCCCGAAAACCAAGTTGACCGGTTTTTTTAACCGACAACTTTGATTTGCTATAACTTAGCCGATTCAAGTCGAATCAAATCGACATTTTTAAAGAACAGCGTTTAGGCTTGCCTCACATGCCCTCAAACCCAAATGTCGATAACCAACAAGTGTTGCAAATGTTTTTTTTATTTTTAAATAATTGATGCACATTTTTAGAGTTTAATGCAATACAAAATATACATAATTTTAATAATTAGTAATTCAGTTCTAGGATAGGTCTAACATGATATGTCATATGCAAAAGAAAATCTGTAGTACATTTTCCAATAACCCAAAAAGTGGCTGTAACACTAATAAATGTGAATTTTGAAGGCTACTATTGAAATTTGACCTGATTTTCTGGTGTTGTTGAGTTGTTTTTTTACTGTAAAAAAATCTGCGGTATGCCTACATTTGGAATACTTTAAAGAACACCATATCGGTTAGGTTGTAATCGGTTGTACGAATAAACAAATGCGCAAAAACATATTTTTCGACGCTAAAACCGATACAAGTTATTCTGTACATTATAATATTATAATATCAGTATATTTTAATGGCTTAAATACCATATTTTCATATATGTTCTAATTAGTTGATTTTTCTTATTTGTCTTTTATGATGCCTAGAAGCTCAGTTCGAGACTATGAACAATTAATAGGATATAACTTAGGATTTTCTTTAATCCCGTAAATCCAAGTCGAATCAAATCGAAACTTTTAAACAAACCTCGATTAGGCTTGTCACATGTGCCCTTAAACTCAAATGTTGACCACCCACTGCCCCCTGGACAGGGATAGAATTTTTTTTTTCTTAAATAGGTGCATTTTTAGGACTTAAGAGTAGAAATTTATTAATAATAATACTAGTAACTTTATTGCAACACTACAATACAATATAAACATAATTTTAATAATTATAAATTCAGTCTGAAGATTTTATCTAACATTTATAACAGATGTAAAAACAATTTTTTCTAAAAGTCTTTTTATGATGAAATAACACAAAATTTGGCTTTAATACTAAAAATTGTAGACTTTGAAGACTATTATGGATTTTCAAAACTTGAAATTTGACCTAATTTTTATATTTTTTTATGGAGTTTTTAAGTTGTTTTTTTACTGTATAAAAATCTGCGGTATGCCTACATTTCAGATACTTAAAACAATACCTCATCGGTTGTACGAAAAAACAAATGCGCAAAAACATATTTTTCGACGATTTTATCGATACAGGGTATCCCAACAGTATATTTTAATAGCTCAAATAACATATTGTCATATTCATTCTAGTTAGCTAGTTCCTCTAATTCGTCATTTATGGGGCATAGAAGAGTATTAATAATTGATAGATCATAATTAGGCTTTACTCTAAAACCGTAAAAGCCAGTTTTAGCTGGCTTAGAGGGTGGGTGGTCAGTGGGTCATGAAAATAGACTCGATGACTCTTTTTTACCTAACCTAATCTCGAGGTTGGTGTCTATAATATTTTTTACCCCTCCTAACAAATTTTAGTTTGGTGCCACTGATCCGAATTTTATGATTTATCGTGAAAATAAGAAAATAGATTTCATTTTTAAGAATTACTTTAAAAGTTAAATGGCAATTGAATGTTTTATTTTATTTAAAAAAACATCAAACGGCCAAAAAATCTTTCATTTTTTTTTTCGAGTTGATTTCTATTTTATATGTTCAAATTTAACATATTTTCACATTTTATAAACATTCAGTTTTTTTGCAAAAACGTAGTGGACCAAATTACACATGTACAATGTCTTGTTATATTTTGTTGGAATAGTCGACGATTCATGTTTCAATCGTTTGTACTCCATAGTTTAAATTATAATCGCTTATTCTCAATTAAATTAATATTTATGTATTATATACTTCCATTAGAGCAATCTCACACAAACTATTTATACTTCATAGGTTATATTATTTCAAAGCTATATTAAACTTCTATTTTACTAGATTGACAATGTACAAAAGAAAATGCAACTAAAAAAAACCTTTTCATAGATCCTTAAAATGTAAAGGGTGGGATAGTGAAACGGGTTTTCCCATTTAAATACATTAGAAAATCGCCGTTTTGCTGCCCCATCCTGTATATTAATTTCTTGTTATTTTATAAAGAAAAATTGATTTTCTTACATTTAAATTAAAGTAAATCGTATACTGGTACTGTGATGGAGAAAACAATACATTTTACATACATATATTACTTATTAATTAAATATTACTAACGTGTACAGCCACTAGCGGTCGGCTGTTGCCTGTTACTTAACAATAATCTTTTATGGAGATTTTAATAATAGTATAGAAGCAGTATCATGATGTAACCCCAAACTTTAAGTCAAAAGTGGTACTTGTGCACAAAACTTAATTGTATCATTCTGCATAGATATACATCAAATTATTTTAATGATTTGATAAATTTTTTTTAAAGATTTTAGGTGTTTTTGTTAAAATATACGAAATCTGCGAAAACACAGTTTCCCGGCAATTAAAAAAAAACTGTTTTGCCGAATTTTTTTCCCGGTTAATATGTTATGGATACATATGAGTTCCAATTACTGGCAAATTTTCAACCCAAAAGTTTTAAAATTACGGCTAAAAACCCCGAAAAACAAAAATTATGTATTCCCCCTTGGGGGGTGGGAAATGGGTATAGTTTAAGTTTGACACAACTGACGTGTGCGGGCATACCAAATAATTATTTCTTATACATTTCAACTCGATCCGACTCTTTTTCTCGAAATTATAGCCAGTAAAAGTTCTAACTTAAAAACTCGTATGGTTTTTTTTAACTGTAAAAAAATAGTTTTTTTTTCACGATTCGTGTTAGTCCCCCTCCTTCCATGAATATTCGTGAAATTGATCATAAACAAAATCTCTTTAAAATTATAGTAAAAATGTATAATAGGGTTTATTGATATTAGATTTAAAATTAGAAAGATAATAAAGTTGTTTTTGATACTTGATTGGCATAGCAACGGCCACCGACGGCCGGCTATCAACTTAGCAACCGTGAATAGGGTTGTTATTTCGGAGGAGGAGACATCTTTTGAGCAATCCGTCACCGAGAATCGATAGAGGCGGTAGGGTTACCTACTTGGAAAGGTTTTGGGAACCTAGCACTACTCTAAGACCAATTTATCTACGAAAAATGGCTATGTTCTAGACTCCCTACCAAAAAAGTCAGCCCTTTAATGTAGTGAGGTTATGTTAGGTAGTCAAAGTAATCATATCTCCATTGTGGCCAAATATACTATTTCTTTGGATCATTACCTCACTTCACTTCTACTTTTGTGGGCAACACTTCTCTTTTATTGTATTCCTTAACACTTACAATGTAATATCATTATTAAATATACTCACTTTGTTACTGAGTTACGTGGTAGATGGGAAAGAGGAACTCAGAACAAAATAAAAAGGTTCAGATTCCCTCCCAAAGAAAATCAGCCAATTCAAGTAGTGAAATCTACGTTGCGGTCAAGTGCAATTAGCGCCTAGCGCTACTAGTCGGTCTGTGGTTGTAGGGGACCCCCTTTGGGGGAACCACAAAAGCCAAGGTACGCCCAATGCGGTCAAGTCTGTTTTATGCCTCATTTATAAAGGTCATTTAAAATGCGTTAGGATATTTATAATTAAAAGACGATTTTGTTGTCCTTTTTGTTTTAAATTACCGCACACTCATCCTTTTTGCTAAGAAACCCATAATTGTTTTTTAGTAGAACGTTGCAATCACACTGTAGATAAATTATCTACATCGGGGTCACTATAATATATTTAATTGCTATGAGCACGTCTATTAATATTAAATGTTATGAACAAATAATTGTATTTTATTAATTACTTCTCATACTGTGAACATAAGGTTTTTTTTTATGAAAAAAATAATATCTAAACAAATTACTAAGCAAAAAAACTTATTGTACCGTTTTTAGTGAACCGTGATAATAGTTTGTGCATAACAAATGGTTAGTTTATTTATGTTTTATGAACAGAGTAAATATATTAACATGGGTACAGTGAATATATTACGCAGAAAAGAATAGATCTTGAGAGAAAGATCTCACATCAGTGGTATGTAATATCTATGCACGTATTTTAATTAATTTTATTCGTATCGGATGTGCCGACGAGTTCATATTGTTTTCGTTAAATTAGGCAGAAAATAAATAATTTTTGTTTTTAAAAATGCTTTAAATCGATTCGTAAAATATGGTAAAAATATTAAGTATTTGTTTAAATCAACTCATAAGCAACATATGTCATTATAATCGTGAACTGTTTATTGTGAATTACATTAAATTGTAAATTAACAACTATAAGTGATAAAATTGATATATAAGGGCAAAATGTAAATATTATTTAAATAAAACAAAAAAAGTACATTTTCATTGTCAAAGAGTTACAACTGGTTCTAGTCGGAGTTGTACAAAACCGTCGTTGGTGACTTCGTTCCATCCGTCCCTAAATTTTCAAGTAACGTAGATGATTGTTTTATTATTTTTTAGTTAGAAATTTGCATGGTGTACATTCGACGTGTCGTTTCATTGCGGTTTTCCTAAGTGCAAACAACTTTACCCCTCCATTGTTTTCACGACATGTGGTTACCTCTGATAGTTCGTGTATAATAACTAGTAGTCTAGGAACCAAGAAATTTAGAAAAGTTGGGAACAAATGGAACGAAATCACCAACAACGGTATGATGCCACTCCGACTAGAACCAGTTGTAACTCTTTGACAATGAAAATGTACTTTTTTTTCTGTTTATTTTAAATAATTTTCTTTTCTCATGTTGTTCTCATCATACTTATTTCTCATTGCAACTTTTCTACTCTGGTTCCTCGAATACTTTCTATTATACACGAACCATCAGAGATAACAACATTTCGTGAAATCATGGAGGGGTAAAGTTTTTTGCACTTAGAAAAACCGCAATGAAACGACACGTCATACGTACACCAGGCAAATTGCTAACTAAAAAATAATAAAACAATCATCTGCGTTACTTGAAAATAAAATTACAATAGAAAGTGCATGGCGTCTTTTTGAGCAGCTATTTTTATTATGTGTTAGTAGTGACTAGGTAGTATAAAAAAACAAAAAATGTTTTCTCTAGTTATCACTTATTATGTTAATCGTTCAATATTATCATGAGTTGCATCCTTGATATATTGTTATGAATTAACAACACATAATAAATAGTAGAAGTATTGACGTTAAAACGTAAAATAATTCTATTAATATTATTACAAAAAAAATTACATTTTAGTAAAAGAATCTAATTAAGGTCTATAATATACAGATACGATTTGTGTTGTTTGGGTGTTCTGTAATTTGAATACAGTAAAAAAACAACTAAATTTGCATGTAAAAATGATATAAATACAGTGAAATATGAGATATTTATGTCTCTAAAGTATACGTTGGAATAATAATAATTTTTTGCTTTAACTGGTTATTGTGTACCTAAAATAATACTCCAGTAATTATAGTATATCATGATTACATTACACTCTTTTTTTACTCTTATATTTACCTATTAACCGGTTCCACATTCGTTTTAAAACTCCCAGAGTAACAGATCTTCTTTGTTCTGCTAGGTCTACCAAATGGTATGATGCAAAATCTGTGAATTTATTAAATGACCGTGTTCATATATATAGACACGGTGATCCACATATCGTGACCTACTCAATATCTCATAGGGTTTAATAAGACATTCATTTTTTTTTCACAATGCTTTTTATACAATGTAATCTTAATTTTTCACAATTTTTTTTTTGTTTTTACCCCCTACCAACTTTGATAGTTTTTTTGAAAGCCACTTTTGATAGTTATAAGAGTTTATAAGTTATGATTGGAGGGGAAGTGCGGTTTGGAAAATGCGCGCAAATAAAATAAATAATACACTCCACTTTTCTCGTGCCCTAAACTTGAAACATCAATTAATTAAAAAATAGCTATCTGAAACTGGTTATCGCTAGTCAACACTTTTACTTGTTTTACATGTAAAAAACCAGGTCATACATCTACTCACTGTAAATAATTCGCTAAATAAATCTATATACTAACGAAACCAAAGTAACTCAGAAACTCCCTAGAATACTACTTTCTCCCAATCAAATACACCAATCAATTAGACAGCAACCACATAGATCTTGATCAACACACTACTCAGTCATAATCCAGATATTGAAGAAAAACCCCAAAATACGAGCACACTAAATAATCCTTCAGTAAAAACTCTTTCACCCCAACAGTCCAAAAGACCACCATCATCATCTAGCACCTCAAGTCACCAACCAAAAAAAAATACAACCAATATAACACTAATGGCGTCATCCCCTAAAATTCTTCACTAAACCAAAAAATTAAAAAAAATTCTTCATTACAAAACTTCTGTCAAAGCATACACGACACATTAAAACTTGCATCGAAGTATTTTGAAAGAGGAAAAACCCAACCAATAAGCTACAATGAATTCAAAAATCTAATACAAGATCTCCAACAATGTACAGACCCAATTAATATTATACACAACTATTGTAATGATACAAAACAAATACTAAAAATTATAGATTATGTATATATAATATATAACAGATCGTAGCCTTAAATTTGCAAAAACGAAATATATCAAAAAAATTAAACCCAATTGAACACACAACCCGTCCATGTAGACTATACTACAGTCCTCACAAATTAAAATAATGAACAACTTAATCTAATGGTTTCATTATTATGGTTCCACGATCTAAGGTATTTCAAAAGACTCATTAATATAAAAATATTAATAACACAAACCAACCCTGTCGTAATAAGTGTCCAAGATACCAGCTTAAACCACTCCAATTCATCTGAACTAACAGGATACATCAGGTCTCACAACATCCGTTCAAACCCCCGGAGAGCTAGCGAAGGAGTATCCGCACTTATTAAGTCTGATATTTACTGTGACAAATTACAAACTTCATCGTCAATAGAAAATATATCCACTTTAATACACCTCTAACAAAAAATGTGTAATATTTATGCACCAGATAGCTCTCCCCTAAACTTTAAGAACCTTTGAACCTTAATAAGCCCACTTCCACCTCCTTTTATCATCCTAGAAGACTTCAATAGCTGCAACATCATTTGGGGTAGAAAATCTACCTAAACATGAGGTAAAACAGTAGAAAAAATACTCGAAGACGACAATTTATTCTTAACAACAATGAACCCACACTATTTAACGCAGGAAACGGCTCCTTTTCAGTCATAGATTTGACTATAGCCGGGTTTTGCTGAGCTGGGTATTATCTCAGCCTCAATCTAAAATGGAATATGATTAACTCATAAAGACAGTGGCCAAACAAAAACTAAATATGGAATCTGAACAACCGAAATTTAAAACTATATAGATAATTGCCTAGGAAATATCCCAGTAAGCATCAATCCAGATTATATCAATGAAACTATCAACACACTTACATTATCTTCAATGAAGCCGCTGAAATTTCAGTTAGATATGAAAAACACTTTATCAGACCAAAAACAGTACCTTGGTGGAATAATGTCTGTGCAGTAGCAATAAAAGGACTCCAAGGCAGAAAAAGCCAAAGTTCTGGACCAGATGGTATACCATTTATTTTCTTACAAAAACATTCACTGCTCAGCACATCACAAACCCTACTAAACATATATCACACAATCCGGTCATCAGGTAACTTACCTTCCAGCTGGAAAACAGCTATAACTATTCCAAACCCAAACCAAATAAAGACAAGTCTGAGCCCGAACATTGTCATCCAGTATTATGCACAATGAGTAAAACACTTGGAAAATAGTTGACACTAGAATCAGATGGTTCTTAGAGTCAAACAAACTCTTAGCTAGAGAACACAGTAGTTTTAGAAAACACCGTACGATTAAAGACACCGCTAACTATTACAACGTTTCATAAAAACTCAGTCCAGCTTCCAATAATAGAGACTATTCGCATAAAAACATCAAACTATCCACACTGGAAAATAGACCTTCAATCAAGAGGCAATACAAAATTAACAGAGTTTAAAAAACCAAATACAGATCAGGAAACTTCTCTAAACAAGGTTTATAACATCATTCAAACCTAATTTCTTGAAATCAACAGATCTATACTGATGCATCACAATCCGAAACCGGAGTAGGAATAGCCATTGTTAATAACGAAAATATAAGTCAATATAAAATGAACAATTTCATTAACTTCTTTTCAGCGGAGGCCCTAGCTATATGTAACTGCACTAGCATTCTCAATAAACTTTAACAAAACAACCGTCATTAGTGACTATCTCAGTGTTTTGGATACAGTCAAAAACATCAAATCAAACAAATACAATCCTCTATCTTTTCTCAATTAACTCAAATTATCTTACTTTGGGTACCCTCTTATACTAACATCTCACAAAATGAAACAACAGATAAAGCAGCAAAAGAATCATCAATAAAAACACATATACCACTGATTTTTAATGTTCCATACAATGACCTAAAAACACTAATAAACGAGCTATGTGCAAACAAATGACAAAACAATTGGGATAACATAGGAATTAATAAACTGAAATCATGTGAAACATAAAAAAAAAATGTAACGCAACCCCTCATATTCCGAGAAGAGAATCCGTATGTCTAACAAGACTTCGAATTTGCCACTCAAACCACACTTCACATAGATTCCAACTATTTGGGATCGGTTACCTTTTTTCCTAAACCTGCACTCAAAATTATACCCACAACATATACCAGTAGTTCTCATCACATTCTCAATTGCACTCAGCCAAATTTGTTCATTTTCATTTCCAGTACACTAATTTATTATTGTATTTTCCTATCTCTTACGGACCGAAGCCACATGATCGACTTTTGGTAATACAAATTTATATTCTAAAAAAGTCTTTAAGGCTAATAAAAATTATCAAAAAGTTCGTAATTACTTGGGTCAGGAATATCAGGAAAAATAACCTCTGTAACAAATATATCAATAGTCAATTTGTTACACAGTCAATAAAAATAATTTTTATACATTAACTATACAGTTACTCTTAAACTATGATTAATTAATACAAAATTTAGTATTCATATGAAATTATTTTTAAAAACAACGTTTCAGTTTATGTTTAGATTTTATATTTACGTGTGTGATCACGTATTTGGGATCGTAGCGCGTCCTGGATTTCCTCCAAATCTGTAAATTTACATAAAATAAATTGTAATTATTTATTCCTTGTGATGCAAACCAATATAAATAAATGTATGCATATTGTATTAATATTATGATTAGCCTCTATAATATGTATAGAATAAAATTAATTTGTGTAAACTACTGTAAATATGGTATATAAATTTGTAGTTACTAGTCCAGCTTCTATCAAGGATAAAGTCTGAAAATAAAACAAAAACATTGCGTACTCAACGAATATCAAACAAATGTATGGAATTAATTGTATTATATTCCTTAAAAATATTACCAGGTACAGCGAACATATTATTCAAATATTCTAAAATTAACATAACATAAATTAATGTTATGTAAATACCTAAAAATGTAATGTATTATAAATACCTAAACTAAAATTAGGATTATCAACAATTTTTTCAATCACATACTCCAATGCGTCTGAAATAAAAAAAAATGTTTAAACAAACCCTAAATAAATTTACAAATTATCAGAGTAAACACATGCTTACAACATATATTTTGTAGTGACAATTTACCCAACCGCTACTCCCCCTATTAGATTGAGTAGTCACTGCCTAAGGCCAAGTGTACTAAATTATAAAAACCTCTATACTACTATTAAATATAATTATAAATTATTTGATATTAATATAATTAACAAGTCAGACAGTGTTTAGAAAATTGATTCTGTATACCTCGTCCACCTTTCTAAACTGGTTTTAGAAACAATAATTTTTAATTTATAAATAGCTCGACCGTCAGCCAAACATAACAAAACAAAAATGTATTAGTGAATTAGTTTTAAATATATATTACTTTCCACCGAACCAGTTTGTCCGTTAATGACAGTCATTCCATTAGCACAGTGTAAGTGGTAAGCTGTAATGCATAATTAAAAAAAAATATTTATAAAAACGTTATTTTTATAAAATAAAAATTCTACTGACTTGTAATGGAGATGGATCTTTTATAATCCGCTGAAAAAAAAAGAAATATTAATTTTTTTTTAAATAATTCTACTACCGTAAGTAGGTAAGTACTGAATAAAAAAAAATAATGGAAAATACTGAATTTCTGTAATTTGTTATAAGCGTGAATACAAAATAGTTACTTAACACATCTGTTGAAACAACTACAATGACACATGATACTATAAACCAAAAGAGTTTCATTTTTATCTGTAAAAAATAATAAATTTAAGGATAGTATTAGCTATTTGAATTTATGTTTTGGTAAAAAAAAAATATAAGTAAACGTCGTTAATTGACACTTAAAAAAATATGAGAAAGTCCTTTAAGTTTTTGAGTAGGACTGAGTAATTGTTTTTACCACACTCTTAAGTAAATATATGGTATAATAAACTGTAATTACCACTCATTTTTTAAACACTTTATTGTTAAATTATAACTTTTATAATTTTATTTTAACTTTATACATTATTAAAAATTAAAAAATTTCGACATATTATTTATTTAAATCGCAAAAAAAAATGCAATTCTATGTAAAAAATCCCTAAATATTATAATATGTTTTTTATATGTGTGTAAATAATTATATAAGTTAAGAGCATCGGTTAATTGGTGTTGACCACGACAGAGTCCAATGGAGTTCGCTGACTTAGGGATTTAGCCCTAGTCAGACACACCTCGGCCGTGTCCCACCACCTACGGTGAGTTAGCCGTTTTGCTGCAGAGCATCAGTCGTGTCTTATGAAGTATCTAAGTTTTTCAGAGCATCTACGTAAGTTTCAGTGTATCTTTAAAGTTATTTGTAAATTGTGTACATAACCATTTTGTTTTAAATTGTTTATTTGTGTTAATTCATAATATAGTTAGTCGTGTGACAGCAGAGCATCCGTCTTGTCTAATGAATTACCGTTGTGTTTTGAGAGTATCTAATAAGTTTTTTGTAAATTGTTTACATTAAGTTTGAACTTATTATCCATAGGAACGCATCGAAGCGTTCATTTAAAAGCGATTTTAACACTGTCCTGTAACCTTTTCGGCCCCACAGTGCTCCATTCTTTATTTTAAAGCATAGAGGGGACGGAGATGTCATAGGTCTAGTGTCTACAGAAATTATTATTAATACAAGTGATAAATTGCTTTTGTATAAACGCTTTGATGCTGATTTTTAAACACTACATCTCACTTTAATTCTTACTTTCTGTGTTGGTTTATACCGGAGTTGGTTTGGACTTAACTAGTTTGAAAATACTAACTTCTGATTCGCATTGACGCGTTTATTCGAAAATGATTTTATCACTTTCAGTTGTAATAATTGCTGTAAAACTGTAACCTCCCCGTGCCCACTATGCCCCGACCTCATTGTACTGGCTTTTTAGTTACTTAAATGAAATTAACTCAATCCGCAAAAATAGGAGTTCTGTTAAAATCAACTTTATATAATAAAAATAACGATGAAAATAATTCGTCTATATTTTAAACATGTTAATGTTTAGAAATATTATCATAGCAGTACGCAATATATTTATTCTTTAAAATTTTATTAAAATATCCATTTGTACTATAATGATTATGGTTTAACGATTAAATTTTACCGCTATTCTTAACCAGAAAACTAAATCTAATAAAAAGGTATTGAAGGCATACTTACAATGCTTGTTATTAGGTCGAACGGTACAGAAAAACTAAACGTACTTTGCAGAGTTGTCCATGAAAATGTATTAACTTCAAGCAGGATTGTTTTGTTCGTTATGTTTTCTTATTTACATTACTCTGACGTAGTTTGAACTTCTGTTGTTGTGATTATTTAGTTGCAAAAACATATTTTTGTTAAAATGCCAAGAGTACCTAGCTACAAGAAACGATTGCAGAACATATTAAAAACCGTTTTACAGAAAACATTACTATATTCTGATATAGACGACAAGTTTTGTTCACGATTCGTATTAGTTGTCCTCCCATCACAAATCATAAATATATGTTAAACTATTCAGGGGGGAAACCAAATTACTTTGCAATTAAAAAATTGTGTTAAAGAAATTACTTGTTACACACGTATATCTTGTTTTCTAGTTGACTATTAGCTATTGTGTAAACAGAATATTTAACTATAATTAAAAGATTCTAAATGTTTTTTTTAAATAACTTAAGGTCCTTGAGTTTTATCATAAACTATTTTAAGTATAATATATTAATACTACTTGTATTTTACATTTTAGCTTAAATTTCTACAAAATACGATTGCAGAACATATAAAAAACGTTTTTACAGAAAATATTACTATATATCTTATATAGACGACAAGTTTTGTTCACGATTCGTGTTAGTTGACCTCCCACCACAAATACGTTCCTGAAATTGATCTTGAACAAAATTATTTTTAAAAATATTGTAAAAATGTATACTATTGTTTATCGATATTAGATTTATAACTAGAAAGATAGTAATTAATATAATCTTATGGCCTCAACATTAATGGGAACGGAAAGCGCTACTAGTTAATGGGGCATGGGATGGTAGGCATTATTTAACGAATATTGTTCAGTAGACATTTTAAATATGCCGACTAATTTTCTAAATTGCGCCTATAAACTGTGTCATTGTAAAACCTATAAGCAAATCTTTTTTTTATAGGTCTTGAAAAAATCCATAAAGTCACTTAAGCACTATAAACATGGATCATTACAGTTTAGTTTTTAAGATGGTTATTAAGGCGTATTATGCAGAGTTCCCATGCAAATTTTTTAACTTCAAGCGGAATTGTTTTGTTCGATATGTTTACTTATTCACATTACTCTGATGTAGTTTAAACTTCTGTTGTTGTAAACATATAGTTGCCAAAAACATGTTTTTCTTACATTAATACAAAGAGGACCTGACCACAAGATATAATTGTAGAAAATATATTGAAAGGAATAAAATTCAATAAACTTAAACCTCAACGTTGCTACTATTAGATTTTAAGGACTAGTTCTTGTTTAATATTTTTTGTAGCCCCCCTCCCCACATTTGGGAAAATGATTCTTAACAAACTTCTCTCCAATTGTAGATTTATAATTAGAAAGCTAGTAAATATGATTTTACGTCCACACCATTAAGGGGAATAGAAAGACATTTTAAATTTGTCGACTAATTTTAAGAAGAAAAGTTATACATTTTTTTTATATAAAACTTTTATATTTTTTTTTCTTTGACTTATGACTCTGATTATGTTTGATAAAAATTGTTGAGTTCTTAATAGTATTTTTCTGGGGTATCAGTTCTAAAAGAAAGATTTCAATTTTTTTCCGTGTTAAGTTTACCATTTTCTCTATACCCCCTAAAAAGGACCGTTTTTTTTATTAACCTTTTAGAAATTTTGTTAGACTTATTGAATAAATATAAACACTAATAATAAAATGTTGAAAACGAAGATAATATTTAATCGGCCTTTTGGTCTCATAGAAAAGATGTTATACTAACTAAAAATATGATTACTGTGGGGTTGGCGGAGCATAATGAAATGTATAGTGAGCACAAGAAAGTCGTCAATTTAATCGTTTTCAAAGTATTATTACAAAAGGAAATATGTAGTAAAATCTTTTTTGAACAAAATGCTTCGATGCAAATGTATGGGTGGTACAAAAATTGTATTTTTATTCATACATTAAAAAGTTATACTCATTTGAAATTTATAAAAATTTGAAAATTTCTCTCCGCGTTTATTGTGTCAGCCATTGAAACGTTTTTTTAAATCACAATTCTTCATCTTTACATTTTACCAAAGCTTTTTTTTACTGATTAAATGAATACCTACAATATAAAAATTATTGATATTGGACTAACCACACTCATATAGACATATTTTGCAGGGAGTTTGTAGACTTTGAACACAGAATAGATAATATTCTTTAAATTCCGACAGTTAATTTACAAATAATATTGTCTTTTGCATCATACTTAATTAAAACTGTTTCTATATAGTTTAAATAACATTTGTTAAATAATCTATTTTTTGTCCAATTAAATTTGATTTGACACATAGTTGTTTCCAAATTATGTAATTGTAATTAAAAACAACGGTCCTACTTAAACTATCGGATAATATAGGGACACGATAAATATCTAATTGGAAGAACAAAATAAACAATTTACCTAACTAAATGTTTACAGAAACAAATTTATATTTGGTTTTTTCCACAACGAATTTTTTGTGACTCTTAAATAGCCCAACTTTTAGGGGGACCAAGTTATTATTAAGTCAGTCCGACTAGAAATGTTTTGTACTCTTTTATTAAACAAAGTTTTAGTTGGACCAACATTGTATTTTTGAAAGAGTTACCGATTTATTTATATTTATAGCGATCACAAGGTACATCTTGTGCCCAATATATTTAGTTATTTGAACGGGTTTCTTTATAAGAAACTTATTCATAAATTATTTTCTGATTTTAAAGCTCTGTGTAATATATATTTAATAGTTTGATATATTTGGTATTAATAATAAAATAATTGTATCATTTAGAATATTGGACATTTATTTTACACAACGCTAACCAAAATTGTTTTTTTTGCTAGCGAAAATTACTAACCAGCTGTAGTGTTTTTAAAAAACATGCACGTTCTGTTATATTACAAATAATATTGCCTTTTGCGTCATACTTTTATAAAACGGTATCTATATAGTTAAAATAAAATTATGTGTTGTATATTATATCTATTTAAATTTTTATTTGATACATAGTTGTTTCCAAATTATTTAATTGTAATTGTTTTTAAAAGCAACGGTCCTACTTAAACTATGGGATAATATAGGGACACGATATCTAATTGGAAGAACAAAATAAATAATTTACCTAACTAAATATTTACTGAAACAAATTTGTATTTAGTTTTTTCCACTACGAATTTTTTGTGACCCTTAAATAGCCCAACTTTTAGTGGGACCAAATTATTATTAAGTCAGTCCGACTAGAAATGTTTCGTACCCTTTTATTAAACAAAGTTTTAGTTGGACCAACATTGTATTTTTGAAAGATTTACCGATTTATTTAAATACATAGCGATCACAACGTACATCTTGTGCCCAATATATTTAGTTATTTGAACGGTTTTCTTTAACCGTTCTTCAATTGGTTTTAATAGTAAAATAATTGTATCATTTAGAATATTGGACAATTATTTTACACAACGCTAACCAAAATTGTTTTTTTTGCTAGCGAAAAATACTAACCAGCTGTAGTGTTTTAAAAAACATGAACGTTCTGTTATATTACAAATAATATTACCTTTTGCGTCATACTTTAATAAAACGGTATCTATATAGTTAAAATAAAATTATGTGTTGTATATTATATCCATTTAAATTTTTATTTGATAAATACCTGTTTCCAATTTATTTAAATGTAATTGGTCTTCAAAACTACGGTCCTTCTTAAACTATGGGATAATATAGAGACACGATAAATGTCTCATTGGAAGAACTAAATAAATAATTTACATAACTAAATGTTTATAGAAACATATTTGTATTTAGTTTTTTCCACTACGAATTTTTTGTGACTCTTAAATAGGCCAACTTTTAGTGGGACCAAGTTATTATTAAGTCAGTCCAACTAGAAATGTTTCGTGTCCTTTTATTAAACAAAGTTTTAGTTGGACCAACATTGTATTTTTGAAAGAGTTACCGATTTATTTAAATACATAGCGATCACAACGTACATCTTGTGCCCAAAATGTTTAGTTATTTGAACGGGTTTCTTTATAAGAAACTTATTCATAAATTATTTTCTGATTTTAAAGCTCTGTGTAATTATATATTTCATATTTTGATATATTTGGTATTAATAATAAAATAATTCTATCATTTAGAATATTGGACAGTTATTTTACACAACGCTAACCAAAATTGATTTTTTTGCTAGCGAAAAATACTAACCAGCTGTAGTGTTTTTAAAAAACATGCACGTTCTGTTATATTACAAATAATATTGCCTTGTGCGTCATACTTTAATACAACGGTTTCTATATAGTTAAAATAACATTAATTGTTGTATATTATATCCATTTAAATTTTTATTTGATACATAGTTGTTTCCAAATTATTTAATTGTAATTGTTTTTAAAAACAACGGTCCTACTTAAACTATGGGATAATATAGGGACACGATAAATATCTAATTGGAAGAACAAAATAAACAATTTACCTAGCTAAATGTTTACAGAAACAAATTTGTATTTGGTTTTTTCCACAACGAATTTTTTGTGACTCTTAAATAGCCCAACTTTTAGGGGGGACCAAATTATTATTAATTCAGTCCAACTAGAAATGTTTCGTACCCTTTTATTAAACAAAGTTTTAGTTGGACCAACATTGTATTTTTGAAAGAGTTACCGATTTATTTAAATACATAGCGATTACAAGGTACATCTTGTGCCCAAAATGTTTAGTTATTTGAACGGGTTTCTTTATAAGAAACTTATTCATAAATTATTTTCTGATTTTAAAGCTCTGTGTAATTATATATTTCATATTTTGATATATTTGGTATTAATAATAAAATAATTCTATCATTTAGAATATTGGACAGTTATTTTACACAACGCTAACCAAAATTGATTTTTTTGCTAGCGAAAAATACTAACCAGCTGTAGTGTTTTTAAAAAACATGCACGTTCTGTTATATTACAAATAATATTGCCTTGTGCGTCATACTTTAATAAAGCGGTTTCTATATAGTTAAAATAAAATTATGTGTTGTATATTATATCTATTTAAATTTTTATTTGATACATAGTTGTTTCCAAATTATTTAATTGTAATTGTTTTTAAAAACAACTGTCCTACTTAAACTGTGGGATAATATAGGGACACGATCTAATTGGAAGAACTAAATAAATAATTGACCCAACTAAGTCTTAGACTTTAAACTTTTTTGCTCTGATACTCATTCATTGTATACAGATTGTAATACCCTTTGCAGTTTTCAATCCTTATTAGGACCCCCAATATACCAACTCTTTGTAATATCCACCATATAACCCGCTATGATAAAATCCGCTATGTTCAATCGTTTATCCAAAACTAAAATTTGGTTGTTTTTGGCCAAAAATGAAAGCGTTACCATGAAATGTAATAATGGTGAATCCCGTATTATAAGATTAGATGGTATAGGACAGGTAACACTTAATCAAACATGTTAAGGAAATTATAATTATTTAATTTTAAGGGTTGACAGGGACTGTCCAATCTTATGTGGGGAGGGATGTAGTGTAGCATATTTATAATAGTTTGGAATGCTCTATGTAGCATTGTATTGGTATTAATATTAATATGCGATTGCAAGTGTCATGGTGGTTATATCGAAACCTATAGTGTCGGGTTTCCTGGGCCCGTCGGTTGACACGAGCAAATCGCCTAGTCGGAATTCGGTAGTACATTATAGCAGAACCTCTTATAGTAACAGAAACTCTTAAAAGTTAAGTTTTATTTTAAAAGTGTAATCCGTATTCAATAGTATAACTTAAATAATAAAAGTCTACAGTTTAAATTAGTTCATAAAACATATTGGTTGTTCTTTCTCTTTCAAAAACACCTTCTTTTTGTCCGGCCTATCCATTTACATCAAATTATTACAACTGAAAGTGATAAAATCATTTTCGAATAAACGCTTCGATGCGAATCAGAAGTTAGTATTTTCAAACCAGTTAAGTCCAAACCAAATCCGGTATAAACCAACACAGAAAGTAAGAATTAAACTGAGATGTAGTGTTTAAAAACCAGCACCAAAGCGTTTATACAAAAGTAATTTATCACTTGTATTAATAATAATTTCTGTAGACACTAGACCTATGACATCTCCGTCCCCTATATTCTTTGATTCCATTATGTCTCGACCCTATTATAATAGTCGTGTCGGATATAATCCCTGGGTACTAATGAGTGATGTAGAGTGCACCACATTTAAAAAATTACACTTTAGAAGGTAATAATAGGCTTTTTAGAACCGATTTTTATTTTTTGTGTTTAATTTTAGCGTTAGAGGTTTATTAGGTGTAACATTACGCTCATTCTAACTATTTTAAAGTAAACCTTTATTTAGTTGGCGCATGCGCAATATTAATTTTTTAAATTCCTAAGTATACCCCATATTTTTCGATTTTTACAACAAAAATTAAAAATACACAATTTGGTAACCAAGTTTGTGGGTACTCCATTATACCTATAGTACATGAAATGCTCAGATCTGTGCATATGGGATTATATTATATTATAACTATTTATACACTTCGTCAGTTCAATTTTAGTTTCTATGTGAATCTGATTACAATGATATGTGTTTTTTAGTCTTTGACTGCCGTAACTTGTTTTATATATATAACACAAATTTGTGTTTATTTGGTACTTTGGAGAGTAAAAGTTGAAAAGGTTTACTCCTGTACCAAAAATAACACAGTACAGTAAGTTCAAGACAGCTTAAAAATAATGGAGCACTGTGGGGCCGAAAAGGTTACAGGACAGTGTTAAAATCACTTTTAAATGAACGCTTCGATGCGTTTCTATGGATAGTAAGTTCAAACTTGTATAGTGTAAACCAAGTACAGTATAAACCATCACAGTCACAGAAAAGCGTTTATTTGGTGGCGATTTTATCACTTTCAGTTATTTTAATTCCTGTAGAACTGTGACCTACCCGTCCCCACTATACTTTTAAAATTATTTTCATTTATAATAATAGATAAAGACTATTTTTTTAACGTTAAAATAAAATTGTTTGATGTAATATTTAGTTTCTTTAATTTTTTGAATAAATGTACTTGAAAAATGTGATGAATATTGAGATAAAGTTATTTTCAAATGATGCAATACTGCAAATAATTTAGGCAAAGCTTAAAATCAGTTTTTTTTAATGCGTAGTTTAGATATAGAATTTTTTTTTTTTGCGATTAAAATAATTATTATGTCAACATTTTTTAATTTTTTAATGTTTAATAATGTATAAAATAAAAATAAAATTATAAAAGTGTATTTAAAATAAAATACATGTTTGAAAAATGAGTGGTAATTACAGTTTATTATACCATATATTTATTTAAGAGTGTGGTAAAAACAATTACTCAGTCCTACTCAAAAACTTAAAGGACTTTCTCATATTTTTTTAAGTGTCAATTAACGACGTTTACTTATATTTTTTTTTTTTACCAAAACATAGATTCAAATAGCTAATACTATCCTTAAATTTATTATTTTTTACAGATAAAAATGAAACTCTTTTGGTTTATAGTATCATGTGTCATTGTAGTTGTTTCGACAGATGAACTAAGTAACTATTTTATTTTCACGCTTATGTATTTAATTTAGATAACAAATTACAGAAATTTAGTATTTTACATTATTATTTTTATTCGGTACTTACCTACTTACGGTAGTAGAATAATTTAAAAAAAAATTAATATTTCTCTTTTTTTTCAGCGGCTTATAAAAGATCCGTTTCCATTACAAGTCAGTAGAATTTTTATTTTATAAAAATAACGTTTTTATAAATATTTTTTTAAATTATGTATTACAGATAACCACTTATACCTTGCTAATGGAATGACTGCCACTATCACACAAACTGGTTTGGTGGAAAGTAACATATATCAAAATCTAAATCACTAAAATATTTTTGTTTTGTTATGTTTGGCTGACAGTCGAGCTATTTATAAATTAAAAATTATAGTTTCTTAAAACAGTTTAGAAAGATGGACGAGGTATACAGAATCAATTTTCTAAACACTGTCTGACTTGTCAATTATATAAATATCAAATAATTTATATTTATATTTAGTAGTAGTATAGAGGTTTTTATAATTTAGTACACTTGGCTTTAGGCAGTGACTACTCAATCTAATAGGGGGAGTAGCGGTAGGGTAAATTGTCAATACAAAATATATGGTGTAAGCAAGTGTTTACTCTGATAATTTGTAAATTTATTTAGAGTTTGTTTAAACATTTTTTTTTAAATTTCAGATGCATTGGAGCATGTGATTAAAAAAATTGTTGATAATCATAATTTTAGTTTAGGTATTTATAAATATATAATAAATAAAGGTAAAAGTTAAAAAAAACACCATTTAATAAATAATTTCATTCAACTAGTGATATAAATTAAACAACTAACTAAGTGATATAAATTAAACAATTTTCTTTAGATTCAAAATTTATATATTTTTTTTATTAAATAAAGTCCGCGGCAGCTGTGGCAATTGTACTGACATTATTTTACATTATTAATTTACAATATTATACATTATACAATAGGTAATTTTATGATAGAATTAGTTACATTTAAACATTTTGTTAATTAGTTTGAAATTATATATGAATTCTAAGATACTTTTGACATTGCGTGGGTCTGGGTTCAGTGACTCGGATAGCTGGTTTGGCAGGTCGCATTTCTTCTGTCCTTGTTGTAGCTCCGACATTCTGCGAGGATGTGTTTGACGGTTAGGGGGGTGCCGCAGCATGTGTATACGAAGGGTTCTTCTCTCTTCATGAGGTGTTGGTGTGTGATGTGGGTATGACAAATCCTGAGAAGAGTGATGGAAGTCTCCCGTTTTCTTGTGGTGTTCTCAGGGAAAGGCCAAGGGAAGGTAGTTCTTTTGACCTCGTGTAGTTTTGGTGATAATTTAACCCATTTGTTTTCCCATTGGTCCTGTATGTTTTTGGCTATGGTTCCTTTTACGTCTTGGTATGAGAAGCTGATAGAGAATCATTGGATGAGTGGGCCAGTTTCGCGACCATGTCAGCGCGCTCGTGTAATATTATTTTGTGCCATAGAGGCCAATATTCTTATCATTTTTTACCCAATATTGTTAAGCCAAAGCGGCAAAACATTTTTATTAAATATTATTATTATTATTAGCATTGTATTTTGAGTTTTATTTATTTGTTTATTTTTAGTAACCCTTACACACCCATATAGTACAAACATAACACACTAATTCACCACATAGCTCACTGGTTTTGTGCAGGCGATACCTCCCACTTCCAGTAGAGCTATTTACACGTAACATATTCATAAACGGATCGGTAATAGGCGGTTGGTGACCGGGTAAAGCGCCCTATTATTGTTTGCCCCCGGGTCGTTCGGGTTAAAAAACCAAAAAAACAAAATAACTTGCACCCCACCCCCTCTAAGGAAAGAAGGAAATGGGTATAATTTAAATTTGATACAACTGACGTCTGCAGGCATACCAAATAAATATTCCTTATGAATTTCAACTCGGTCCGACTATTTTTCTCGAATTTATAGCCAGTAAAAGTCTAACTTAAAAACTCGTATGGTTTTTTTTTTAACCGTAAAAAAAAATTTTTTTTTAACTTTTACCCCCTTCTCCTTTAAGTACCAACTAGATGTCATTTATGATTTATAGAGTTGCTACTCGAAGGAATTAGTCCAGTATTAAAAAAGATACAATGTATTTATTAGTGTTTTATTAGTAATTATCCGTATACACGGGAATATATTGAATAACAATTTATATGCAATACATAAATAAAAATATTTATATAATCAGGATTAAATCTATTAACTTTTAAAGACATTTACATTGATATTTATTTATTGATAATTATTGACAATTTTCTTATTAAAAGGCATGCAAATGTGATTTGTATATAATAACAACAACAATAATAATACTACTACATTAAAATAGGTTGTCATTTATTCATAATATAGTTACTAAGATTTAGTTGAGTACCGTCAGCGTTATGTTCCCAAATTCCGTCGGGCATTATTTCGTATTTGGTTTGACTTTTGTCTAGAGCTGTTAGAATACAAGTTTTATAATGAACTTCAGCTGATTTTATAAATGACAATTTATGATCTACGTTTACAACACTTCTTCGCAATCCTAATAAACGACATGTTTGTGAAAAATCTAAGAAAGCCAATTTTAAATTCCGATCTTCTACACCTTAAAATAATAAAACATAAACAATTAACTGAATTAGAAACTTTTATATGGAAGTTATTTCACTAAAATTAATACTAATTTGTAATTAAGGTATTACAATATATCACTATAGTCGATTGTGAACCTTGAGTTAATGATGACTAACTAGTAAAAATGTAAAACTTCTTCACTGATTGTAACATATTAGGTAATTGATAAGACACAAAATGTATTGACATTAAATTAAAAAGATTCCAACAATTAAAGAACATGAACTAAATTAAAAAGACAAAGTCTAATCGTGATGTTATTACTAAATGTATGATAGGAAAAGGTTCGTGTCAACCATTTATGTTGTGAGTGTTTTATACTAAAATTATTAAAAAAACCTAATTTTTTTGTATTTCTGATATCATTTTTTAAAATTTGTATTAGTATTATATTGTAATACTTTAATAAGTCAAACAAATTAGTATAATCCATGTACAAAAATAGATACACTTGTGAGATAGTAAGAGTTTCTTTATGAATATTTACTTATTGCAGCTTCACTGTATAATTCTGTTAAAGCTGGATCAAGTAAAGGTTTTTCATTTACAAAATATTTCAGTTTCGTTCGTCTTAAATCGTCTTAACAATAAATAGAAATACCATTGTTTAACATTTTTATAATAAAGAATTTTTTTTAATTTTTGTATAATCTAGAAATAGTACCTATTTTCCTCAAATTTCAAATTTGTAGAGAACATTGTGTATTTTAATTTTTTTTTTATGTATTTTTACTATTGCACGACCAATAACCTAACCAATATGATGGCTAACCTAAAACATAAATCAAACCCTTTCCCCGGAAACCTTTTCTGTATTTCCTTTTTGTAAGTGTAGTTGTTGAGACTCCTAATTCTTAAACAAAATTCTGGCAACAGAGGGGCTAACCTGACTCTTTAAAATAACTAGAACAATCGCTATTATTCAAAAACGACCCTCTAGTAACTGTTGCCATCTCAAACTCAGTATATGTCGCGAATACCTTGAAAGTCCTGAACACAGACGCATTATATCCATCAATAACGCTCGAACTCCCATTAAAAGACCATGTTGACATGTATATGTCTATTGGCTGGGGTCAATATGAAAATCTGTGCGTGAATCGTGCTGAACTTAACCGAGAAAAACTTGTGCGAGTGGCGTGATCTAGCGGTTGTTATTGATTATAAATTAGAGATAAGAGACAAGGTACAAATTAGGTACACCTAAATAAGTACCCCATAATGCAAGCTTATATTTTATTAGGATATAAGGATATTAGGTTAGTCAAATTAATTTGTTAGGTAGGCAATTCCTTACTGGCGTACCACGGAAATTGATTTATGAGAAAGTATAGATACTCTTAAATTTTTTTTCAGACTAATGTGTACTTGCTCTAATCAAGTTTTGTCCCTGAATACGTTTGTAGAAGGATGCTATGAAAAAAGGATTATATAGCCACATTTTTTATAGCGGCTCATGACATGGTTAAGAGGGTTTAGTTGCCCTAATAGTGTTGAGCCTTGTACAATAGCAATTTATCAAGCAACAGCTACAAAAAATTCATAAATGGTTATGATTACCTTCTTGTGAACCCGCTATTTGGCCATCTATAACCAAAATAAAAAAATATATCAAATAATCATATCTTTTTTTTTATTTTGATTAGTTTTATAATGTAATACTTTTAAAAGCCAATCAAATTAGTATAATCCATGTACAAAAATAGATAAATTATAACCTAGTAAAAATTATTTATTTACTTATTACAGCTTCACGGATTAATTCTGTTACAGCTTGACCAATATAATGTCTTCTTTCACTTCCAAAATCTTTTAAACTCTTCAATCTTACTTCGTCTTAATAATAAATAAGAAAACAAGTAATTAGTTGCTTGTCATTAAATCGTTTAACATCTTATATTAAAAACCTATAATTTTTATAATTTTTGTATGATCTTGAAATAGTACCTACTTTTTACTCAAATTTAATTTTCTAGAGAACATTGTGTATTTTAAGAATTATGTATCTATTTTAACTATTTATGACCAAAATATAATAGCTAACTTAAAAAAAATATAATAAAACCTTTCTCCCTAAACCTTTTTTTTATTTCCCTTTTTGTGAGTGTAGTTGTTGTGATTTCTTATTATTAAACAAAATTCTGGCTACAGAGGGGCTAGCTTGCCTTTTTATATTAACCAAAACAATCACTATTAATCAGAAATGTTGAGGAGTTTTTTTTGTATAATACCTTTTTCAACCTATTAAACAGAATGCTCAGTTTCGCAAATCGTAATATGTCTTGGAATGAAGACTATCAGGAAAGGCCATGTAATATAAGTATAAGTATTGCCATGATAATGTTGAGCTTGTAAATTTGCAATTTATCAAGCAACACCTACAAAAATTGATTAATGATTGTGGTTACCTTCGTGTTCTTTTGGTACCATTCGGCCATCTATAACCAAAATATAAAATATTATATCAAACATTATACCTACGGTTAAAGTATCATTTTTTATTCTTTATTTATATAGATATGAAATTTAAGTAAAAACATTTTACACCTAATGATTATTAAATAACTATGGTGAATTTTTTTCATAATACATTTTAATGTACTTAGATTCTTTCCCTACTTTTGTTAAACTGGTACATAAGCAATATGTATTTTTACCTTTGTTTACATAAGGTGTGCACCATGTACCTATAACCAAAATATATTGTATAAAGTAATTAATGTTAAAAAAACAGTTATTATTTTAATCAGCAGGATAATTTTAAATGATAAGACAATTAAACCCGAAAAAGCTTTCTAAAAACAAGTATTGCCTTTTTTTGTAATTTTTCTTAATACAATTTAACAACGTTTATAGTTTTATTTTTATACGTGTTATAGATATATAACAGACCTATCATCAATCTAATTTTTAGCTATTAAGTCTTAGAATAGCGGTTAGGTATAAAATCAGGGTTATTAAAATTTTGATCTGTTCGATCTTGCCATTTACGGATAATGGCATGCTTAATGATTGAAAAATGTTATCGTGTTGATAAATACAAAACCAACACACCATTACAAAATACTTTTCAGCTCTACGTAGAACCAAAAATTTACTAATTGTTCGTAAGGAATAGTTACAATTTTTTAACAATAATTAATAAATTGTTACAAATTTACCTACTACAACTTCTGCTTGTAATTTCACTTCTTTCTGGTACCATAACTTTTCTAAGATTTGAAACAAAACAATATAAATAGACATCATTTATTACGATTGAAATCTATATGTATGTATATAATTGTTCTCATTATAAATTAGTAATTAACTGATAAAAATTTACCATGACTTAGAGATACGTCTTTTTTTGTTTCTGAAATTAAAGTTAAAACATTTAAAGCCTAATAAATCTCATAAAACTTTTCAACTATGTTGAAAAGTTTTTCAGCCGAGTATGCAACCACAAAATAGCAATTTCATGTCTCGTTGATGTACCGAATAAATTTAGAGTAGTGGTGGAATTATAGATAATGATATAGTACATAAGAAGCAGTAACATGCTAGTATATTAAAACATCAAGTTTCTGGCAAATATTATAGTGTTTAATATCTGGAGAATTTGCGCCCTTAAACTATTTTGAATTTATCATTTAGTTCTAATTTGTACGTGGAACGTACAACATATCTCTTATCTCTCTTACCCCTATCTCCTACCTCTATTTCCTACCCCTATCTCCCACACTATCCCCCACCCCTATCTCCTAAACCTTATCTCATACCCCTATCTTCCACCCCCAACCCATCTTGTCCCCTTCCCCTCCCCATTCCCACCCAAACCCCATCTCCGTGTGGTAACGCTATTGTAAAGAACGATTTTGTAACAAATGCTTTTTTCGGTTATGTGCCAGGGCTACGACATGAAAATGTCAAAACTATAAAGATGCAACTAATTAAAAAAATATGTCTGTCTGATCCTTAATGAATCGTCCTGTATAACAGTTATCCTATAATTGGGAGATTTTGGACAAATTAATCAAAGTAAAATAATGTAAAAACTTCTAGTATACTCGTACACATTTGAAATAATGATTTAAACTATGCTTGGAACGATCAACGAAATCTTAAACTAAAAATATATAGACTTTGAAATTCAATAAAATATTTATCAATTTTTTAAAGAGATTTATAACAATAAAATGTAATAACTGCTCGTATTAAAAGGGTTAAATTTTATATTTACCTTCCTTGGTCTCCATTTTACATAATTTTTCTAAAATTCCAAACAAAATAAATGTTAACAAACAACATTCATTATAATACACATATCAATGTTTAAGTCTATGATTATTCTTATTTCGTATGAAAATTGACTACAAAAAGTTTACCACGAACTATGGCTATGTCTTCTTCCGTTTCTGAAATTACAATTGAACCATTTTATACTTAATAAATGTCAAATCTTTGTGGAAATATATCCATAATATGATAAGAAAACTAATTACCCGGTACTACCATCATTATTGCCATTTCCACTGAGATTAACAAAAAATGAATGTATTATTTATCGACATTACATTTTATTAATTATTTTAATAGAAAACGTTAGACGAAAATTAGGTAATTTTAGGATTTAAAATTCAAAATACCATTTATTTTTTTAAAATTATTTTCTTCTACTATCTTACGTTATCATTACTTTTATTTAAAATAATAATAAATTACTATAAAATTATGATTACCCATCGTATAGTCTCCAAGAACAATGTTTTTAATTACTGTCAATAAAGCACCTAGAGTTAACAAAAATAGGTTAATCTCTAATAAAGGCTGGGAAACATTTAAGCAACATTTGTGTTTTAGACAGTTAAGACATAAAATAACAAAATAGTATTAAAAACTACCGGGATTAATTTCTATATCACAAATGTTTTTATTTTTTAACATTTCTATTTCTTCTTTCAATTACAAATATTCTGTAATACTTGTATAATCTTGTATAATGTGTATAATTTTTTCTATAGCAATAAAAAAAAAGGTTTCATATAAAATCGCTAGGTTATAGAAACTATAACATTTAATTGAAATATCATTTGATAATAAGATAACCAAATCAAAAAATTGTTGTATTATTTAAACATTAAATACATTTTACCTGTTCGGTACATCGTTGTATTTCGGAAAAATGTACACTTTAGGGTACTGGCTAGAATAAATTACAAAAATGCATATTGCGAGACTGGATATATTATTTTTTTAAAAAAAGTTTACTTACTTGCTATGTAAGTCTGCCTTTTATATTTTTCATTTTCTGTAAAAAAGAAGTTAAATTTTGAATTTTTTTTTAAACTTTCTATTAACTTATGTAATAGTATAAAATGAAATAATCACCTAAGTCAGCTACTATGACATTCATAAGATAGTTACTGAAATTTAGTTCAGTACCGTCAGCGTTATACTCCCAAATTCCTTCAGGCTTTATTTTGTATTTAGTCTTACTGTTATCTAGAGCTGTTAGAATACAAGTTCCATCATGAACTTCAGCAGATTTTATAAATGGTAAAATATGATCTACGTTTACTAGACTCATGCGCAATCCTAATATACGGCATGTCAATTTAAAATGTTCTCCTTCTTAAAATAATAAAACATTTTAATAATTAATATTATTTAAAAAAACTAAATTGTGTAATTTTATTTATTTTTATTTTTATTAGTATTATAATTAATACTTTTATAAGTCAATCAAATTAGTATAATCCATGTACAAAAATAGATACACCTTTAAAATAGTTAAAAATTCCACATGAATATTTCCTTATTACAGCTTCACGGGTTAATTCTGTTACAGCTTGACCAACATAATATCTTCTATCTCTTCCAAAATCTTTCAAACTCTTTAATCTTATTTGGTCTTAATAAAAAATAAGAAAACAAGCAATTAGTTGCTTGTCATTAAATTGTTTAATATCTTTATATTAAAGACCTAAACTTTTTAAAATTTTTGTATGATCTTGAAATAGTACCTACCTTTTACTCAAATTTCAAATTTGGAGAGAACATTGTGTATTAGACTATTAGGAAAAGCAGACCTACCGCAAAGTTAAGTAGTTACCATGATAGCGTTGAGCTTGTACATTAGCAATTTATCAAGCAACACCTACAAAATTTGATTAATGATTTTGGTTACCTTCTTGTTCTCTTGGTATTATTCGGCCATCTATAACCAAAATACAAAATATTATATCAAACATTATACCTACGGTTAAAGTATCTTTTTTATTCTTGGTCTATATACATATCAAATTAAAGTAAATACATTTTACATCTAATGATTATTAAATAACTATATGGATTTTTCTTCATAATACATTTTAATGTACTTAAGTTCTTGCCCTATTTTTGTTAAACTAGTATTTAAGCAATATGTATTACCTTCGTTTATATGAGGTGTGCACTTTTTACCTATAACCAAAATATAATACATAAAGTAATTACTGTTAAAAAAAACACTTAATATTTCAATCTACAGGATAATTTATTAAGCATATGACAATCAATATCAAAGTTAAGTTCTTTAACCCAAAATAGCATTCTAAAACCAAATATTGTTTTTTTTTTTTAACAAAAATATGTCAAGCTATACGTAGGAGCTCAGGGTTATTGAAATTTCGATCTGAGGCTATTTACGGATAATGGCATGCTTGAAGAATATTCGAAAAAATTATTGACTCAATCCGATCTATTCTGGCTGAGTTATAAGTTGAAAAAGGTAAAGCTAGCAATATTTTTCAGGAAGAAACAATGTTATTGCATTTACAAACACAAAACCATTATATCATTACAATATACTTTTCAGTTCCACGTCAAACCAAAAATTTAATAATTGTTCGTAAAGAATAGTTACAATTTGTCACCATATTTTTAAATTGTGTTTACCTACTACAGCTTCCGTTTCTATTTTCACTCTTTCCTGGCACCATAACTTTCCTAAGATTTGAAACAAAACAATTTTAATGTAAACTATTTATTATGATAGAAACCAATATGTAAGTAAATGATTGCTCTCATTGTATATGAGTAATTAACTAAAACAAATTTACCATGTCTTATGGACAAGCCTTTTTTCGATTCTGAAATACAAATATTTAAAGCCAAATAAATATCAATGAACTATGTGGAAATATGTTCATAATAGATTTTTTTGTACGTCATTCATAATGATAGAAAGTAATAAGGTATTTTGTGATTATTCTCAATTCGTATGAATAAATAACTACTAAAAATGTACCATGCTTCTTGGCTACGTCATTTTGTGTTTCTGTAATTAAAAAAACACATTTTATGTTTAATGATAATCAATTACTATATTGCAGTTTTTTTAAAATCAATTTAAATATGAATAATTAACAAATACAAATGTACCATGCTTCTTTGCTACGTCATCTTGTGTTTTTGAAATTAAAATAAAAACATTTAAAGCCTAATAAAAATCAAAGAATTACGTGGAAACATTTTCACAAAAAATTTTATTGGACATCTTTTATAATGATAGAAGTTTATATGTAAATCTATGATTATTCTCAACATACAGGATGTTGTAACTTCTATTATACAATAATAATAGTTTTTTTTTTTTTTTAGTCAGAAGTCAGAAGCTAGATTTAGGAGGGCCGTAACTTTTATAAGTGTAATGATAATGCATACGATTAATTTTTTTTTAAATTAAGGGAAAATTGCCAAATTGACCTATTACAGCTTCTGTTGATAATTTCACTTCTTTCTGGTACCATAACTTTCCTAAGATTCGAAACAAAACAATTTGAATAGGCATCATTTTTTATGATAGAAACCCATATGTAAGTATATGATTGATCTCATTATATATGAGTAATAAACTAATAAAAATTTACGATGTCTTAGGGATACGTCTTTTTTTGTTTCTGAAATTAAAGTTAAAACATTTAAAGCCTAATAAATCTCATACAATTATGTGGAAATATTTCCACGATACATATTAATCTTTTATAATGATAGAAGCTAAAATTTGATTTTTTATTTATTATGAACATTTGTAACTTTTATGATACAATAATAAAAAACAAATAGTTTTTATATTTTTTTAAAGTTAAATGACAAAATGTATGCGGTTAATTTATTTTAAAATTAAGGAATAATTGCCCAAGTACATGCATGGTTGACAACCAATTTTAAAGTTAATAGAGTTTAAAATATAGGCTTAGAGATTAGGTGTGGTTAAATAATTCGCACAAATAAAAATAAAATTACACCCAACTCTAGATTTTAAAGACTTTTTACTCAGTCTATTTTTAAGTAAGAAAACATTATTTGGTTAAAATTTGTTTAAAATTGAGTTCATCCATATACAGTGTCATAAAAAGAAGTTTCTATTTAAGTAAATGTTATTTTACTATGCAAGCGCAAAATAAAGTAGATTAAAAGGTTATTCTTTGTAATTATTTAAATTTGTATATCCATTAAAAATACTTATCTTAAGGTATCTGTTTGACTTTATTTTTTAACACGCTTTTAATGAATAATTAACTATTAAAAATTTACCTTGCTTTTTGGCTAAGTACTCTTGTGTTTCTGAAATAAAAATATCTTATGCTTAAATATCAAGTAACTATATTAAAATATTTATATAATCAGTTCGAATATATAGATGTGCAATTTTACTACTTATACTTCCAAAAACTGTATGTATGATTAAAATTACCTATTTTTATTGCAGGTGCTTTTCTATCTATAACAAAAATATATAATTACACTGTTAAAAAAATCATTTTTATTATAATTCAAAGTGTCTCCTAAAAAAAACTATAAAGATGAAACTAATTAAAAAAATACGACTGTCTGATCCTTAACGAATCGCCCTGTGTAACAGTTATCCTTAATTCGGAATTTTTGGACAAATTAATCAATGTAAAAACTTCTAGTATACATATTTGAATTAATGATTTAAACTATGCTTTGAACGATCAACGAAATCTTAATCTAAAAATATATAGACTTTGATATTCAGTCAAATGTTTATCATTTTTTTTTCAATCGATTTATAACAATAAAATTTAATAACCGTTTGAATAAAAAAGTTAAATTTTATATTCACCTATTTTGCTATTCGTTTTTGATAACAAATCTTTTGGGAACGATGGTTTTTCTAAAGTTCCAAACAAAATCAATTTAACCAAACAACATTGCTTATGATAGATATTATTATATAGGTCTATGATTATTCTCAATTAAGATGAATAATTAACTAATAAAAGTTTACCATGTTTCTTGGCTACGTCCTCTGGTGTTTCTGTAATTAACATCTTATGTTTAATGAATATTAAGTGACCATTTTGAAATATTCCCATAATAATTGTTTACATCCATATTAATGATAGAAATCAATAGTAGGTCTATTTATGTTCTAATAATATATTATATGGATAACTAAGTACTATAAATTTACCATGAACTATGGCTATGTCTTCTTCTGTTTCTGAAATTAAAATTTAATCATTTTATACTTAATGAATGTCAACTCTTTGTGGAAATATTTCCATAATATGATAAGAAAAATATTACCCGGTACTACCAACATTATTGCCATTTCCACTGAAATTAACATAAAATAAATGTATTATTTATCGACATTACATTTTATTTATTATTTTAATAGAAATCATTAGACGAAAATTAAGTAAATTTTTAGATTTAAGATTCAAAACGCCATACTTTTTGTTTGAAAATTCTTCTAGCATACATTATCATTATTATTATTTAAAATAATAATAATTTACTATATAATTATGATTACCCATCGTATAGTCTCCATGAACAATGTTTTTTATTACTTTCATTAAATCACCTAGAATAAACAAAAATAGGTTTATTTCTAAAAAAGTCTAGAAAATACTTAAGCAACACTTGTGTTTTAGATAATAATTAGAAATAAAATAACAAAATACTTTTAAAAACTACCGGGATTAAGTTCTATGTCACAAATGTTTTTTTTTTAACACTTCTATTTCTTTTCTCACATACAAATATTCTGTAATACTTGTAAAATCTGATGTGTATAATTTTTTTTCATTTAAATGTAATGATCATATTGTATGCACTAAAAATCATTTGCGCATAATCAAATTATATGCACTAAATCCAATATTTGCACACAATTAAACAATGTCATTTTACATAATATAAATTATATATTTTAAGATCAATTGTACACACAAATAACAATATTGCACACAATTATCAATTATTTATATATTACTTTTAGTAATTTATTTATATAAAAAGTATAAACGGATATCTTAAATAAACATGACACATACGCTGATTCAGACTACGCATGGATGATTTCATACGAGGGGACATTTTTATATTCTCCCTTCATTGATGACGCACATCCATCCTATAAAAAGACAATGCAACAGGTTTGCCTTCGAGCCTGTTGTCCCAGTCGTCAACGTGATTTCAGTGGCGCAAGTTGTCTGGCCACGCTCGTCTGGTACTTACCAATTATTTAATTCATAAGGCATGGCTAGTGTGGTCAGATGATTTCCACGCAATCGGTTATGGTTTGATTCAGCGTATGTTTATAGTCTTATGCACAGACAACACATTGTGTTCATTTATTATTATTTTTTTTAATAGTTCATATATTTTATTATAATTTAACTATCTTAACATAGTCCGAGAGACTGGCCTGGTTCATTTAATTCATCTTGAGAAGCGTAAGCAGCTTAGCAGATCCAACTTCAGTGAATTAACATATTCATTTGAAACTCGGATGTTCTCGTTAGCATTGGAAAATTTAAGTAGTTAAATAGTAAATTAATTAGTGTTTAGCTAAGGGAAGTCTATCTGAGTAGTGACATATCGACCTTCGGGTTGGTTGCTTTTTAATAGCACAACCAGATAAGACAGAACTATAGTTATGGTATTATAATGGTCTTTAGAATCAGTTGTACCATGCTTAATAAGACAACCATATCAAAGCATTATGTTTTATTATTTAAATATTAAATACATTTTACCTGCTCGGTACGACGACGTTTTCTTGCTTTGAAATGTACACGTGATGCATTCGTCTGGAATAAATTTCAAAAATTCATATCGCAAGGCTTAATATATTATTTAAAAAAAAAAAAATTAACTTACTTGCTATGTAAGCCTGCTTTTTATATTTTTCATGTTCTGTAAAAAAGAAGTTAAATGTTGAGTTTTTTTTTAAGCTTAATATTACCTCTTGTAGTGTCAAAAAGTAATAATCACCTAAGTTAGCTACCAAAACATTTACCAAAGCAAACGATACTAAAATATGTAAAAGTTGCATTTTTTTCTGCAAAAATATTAATAAATATTAAATCATTTTTTGTTAGACACAGTCACCATTTAGTTGTCAGCTTGAATCCGTAGATGACTTATACAATATTGTCTAAACTCTAAACCACTGCATTATAAAACCTTCAAGGAGAGAAAAATCTCTTTTCAGTTTCTTTCCTTTTTTTTTCTGCTTAAAACTGATTTTTACAGGAAATTACAATATTTTTAAACATAGCTGAATAAACTCCAAATTTGAGGGATGTTTTTTGGTTTTTAACGGTATTTCTCAAACCAATAATGGATTTTGTTCTAAAAATAAGACAATGGAATATTTAGAGTTCCAAATTTGAGGGATGTTTTTTGGTTTTTAACGGTATTTCTCAAACCAATAATGGATTTTGTTCTAAAAATAAGACAATGGAATATTTAGAGTTGTCTCTATAATACAAATGTCTTAGCTCTGGCACATACCGAAAAAAATGTTATTTACTTAGTGTTACCAAAAGCGTTAACAAAAAAGCGTTATCACACGGAGATGGTGTTTGGGGTGGGAATGGGGATGTGATGGGGATGAAGATAGGGTTGTGGTTGGGGGTAGGAGATAGGGGTGGGAGATCGGGATGGGAGATAGAGGATGGGATGGGGATAGAGATGGGGGGGTGGAAGATAGGGAGTAGGATATAGGGGTGGGAGATAGGGGGTAGGAGAGTAGGGGGTGTTAGATTGGGTGAGAGATATGTTGTATTTACAACGATCAAATTATAACTGATAAATAAATTTAATGTAATTTAACAGATCATATTTCCTATGAATTGCTTACGGCCAGATATTATGAAATCACTAAAATATAAGCCAGACACTTGATATGTTTACTAGCCATCTTAGATACTAGCTTGTTATTATACTATTTCATTATCTATAATTCCACCACTACTCTAAATTTATTCAGTACTTCAACGAGACATGGTTGCAGACTCGGCTGAAAAACATTTTTATAGTTTCACACATGTTTTATGATTGGACGGGGATTTTAGAAATCATTAGTTTTAAAATGTTTTAATATACTTTAAATCTTTTTTACACAAGAAAACCTATTATAAATTTTCAATCTTACACATTTTTTCTATGAAATTAATAATTTCTCAAATGACAAGGCTCAATGATAAATATAGTTTTATTCATTAAGAAAATAATAATGAAATGTATAGTTACGTTACTGTAATCTTTTAAAAACTAAAATCATTTGTAGTCATACAATTTCTAAGCATAGATTTGCTGGGTTTTTATATATCTTATTTTTTTTATAATTGTAAAATCTCCATTTACGGTAATATTTTAACAATCATCAGTAAAAATGTGCAGTATATTGTTTGTACTTGTTTTAGACCTCCGTCACATTACAAATACATGGGCTTTTAAAACACGATTTATGTTTACTTGTTATTTTAGCTTCGATGCGATATTTAAGAATTGTTTACAACGATGTGTTTCTATTTTTAAATTTATATTTATTTTATTGTTGCAGCACCCACGATATCGTTTAAGACCTCTGAGCCGATTTCTTTGCGTAGCAACTCTTAAGATCAGAAATCGTACCTGTTTATATATTTTTTCTAAATAGTCCAATTAGTTCTAAATTTATATGGAATATCTTTAAGACATAGTTCTACCGACAAACGTTGACAACCTAAATTATCATCGTACACCCTTGCTCCTAGAAGGGATAAATATTTTTCTTCTTTCGCTTTTTCATGCAATGTTTTAGGGGTTTATACATGAAAATTAGACCAAAGGTAGATCTATAATGGGGCTATAACATTTTATTCAGAAACCCCCCCAAAAATATGGAAAAATTACACTTTGACCGTAGTCAGTATTTAGGTTGCTATGTGTGATTCATACATACTACCCACTAATTCGCATTGAAGCGTCTATTTAAAAGTGATTGTATCACTTTCAGTTATAAAAATGTATGTAGACCTGTGACCTCTCCATCACCACTTTGCCCCGACCCCACTGTACTAGCTTTTGTTAATAATATTTACGTTGTTGCACCAGTGTTTGATGGTTTTTATATATTTTATATGTCCCTACAAAAATGAATGTACCTTCAGTGTAATTTGATTAGACAACTTTTTGATTAAATCGTATGTGTTTGCTGTAGAACTCTTGATATTGAAAAATACAAAAACTAATAAATTCTAATAAAAGTGTATTAAAGGCGTACTTACTTTGCTTGATAATATGTCGACCGAACTGAAAAACTAAACGAATTATGTAGAGTTGCCTGTACAACTTTTTAAGTTCAAGCGGAATTGATTTGTTCGATTTATTTACTTATTTACATTACTCTGGCGTAGATTTTAAACTTCTGTTGTTGTAAAAATGTAGTGCAAAAACATGTTGTCGTTATTTTGGTGCAAATAATGACTTACCACAAAATATGATTGTAGAAAATATTAAAACTCATTATATTAATGATGTATAATTTTTCATAGAAAAATATTGTTGCATAAATATTTCATAGATGTTTTGCTATAAAACCATGAATCAATGTAAGCTATGGACCATGTTTCTGCTAGGAGGGGAAGGGAAGTGGAACATTTATATATTTTAGGGGTTTTACATATCGAAAATTTTGCCTAATAGAGGTCACATATTGTGTTGTTGTTTTTGATGACTTCCTAAACATTACATTTATATTGTATTTCATTGCGATTTACAAACTTTAAACTATTTATCCTGTGGTATCTTTTTTTTGTGTATTATGTTATGAATCACAAAAAGACAATTTTTTAAAAATTGTTTAGCTTAAAGCGTATATGAGATTCACAGCAATTTACATTGTTTTTTTTTATGCTTTGTTGTTTACTTTTGATACATAGCAGCTGTGAATAGCATAGCGTAGCATGGCTGTGCTCATATTCGTTATAATAGCAGTTGTTTTTGCCGTCAGAAATATGAAAAACTAAAAATTTTTTTATACGAAAATATAGTTTTTAACTCTGTTTTTGGGTCAAAGCTTTAACCTAATCTAATTGGAGCACTACATACGTATTTAATTTGACCTACTAAACGTATTGTAACTAATGACTGAGTCAATATTATTTTGTTCAATGTGAAGACGGGGAAAACCACCTAAAAATGGGTATTAACTACATTACGCATGTATAAATGGAATATTAAGCAACCTGTTTGCTAAGTTTAGACTCGAGGTCTTCGTACCGAATATTTAGAAAACGCCAAGCAAATTATCTCTGTGCGGTACTACCAAAAATGTATAGTAGAGTGTTAATAAAAACAGAAATAAACTAGTGAACCGCCTCTAGGGAGGTGAGATAAAGGTACAATTTAAATTTGATACAACTGACGTGTGCGGGCATACCAAATAAATATTCTTAATAAATTTCAACTCGATCCGGCTTTTTTTCTCGAAATTATAGCCAGTAAAAGTTCTAACTTAAAAACTCATACGGTTTTATTTTTGTTTTTTCAAATTTTGACTGTGAAGAAGTAAACTTTTTCAACTTTACTCTCCTCCCCCCCTCAAAGTACCAACAAGATGAACTTTGTGATTTATAGAGTTGCTATTCGAAAGAATTGATCCAGTATTAAAAAAGTTAATAACAACCAACAAGTTTGAAACGATAAAGTCGTTTTTTCAAAAATCATAATTGTAAGTTGGATAAATACCAATTTTGAATTCATATTTTAGATCATATTTATCTAATTCTCGATTTATTTTCGAACAATTTATGACATATCTTTGTGGCTGAAGAATTACCATCGCTTTGGCTTTTATCATTCGATGATCTCACTCATCATATTATATCACAATTTTTTTCCTTTATTTATGTATACAGTAAAAAAAATTCTGATTCTGTTTAACTGGATTACTCGTGTAACAACATTTTCATACACCGTATAGCAACATAAACATGTACGAGTACATACAGTCATGGTTTATTTACATTGGTAAATAAAATATTTTAGCTAGATATTTAAAAAAAAAAAATATGATTAAAAAACATTTGTGCAGGTGCGTACCAGAGTGATATAAGCCTGCAGTGTATCAACGCAGGGTCGCTGGTTCGAATCTCGGCCACTTGCGGTTTGTTCATCTAGGTGGGCAACTGTCTGGGGGAAGAAATTACCACCTGAACCTCCCTTTAATGGCGAACTTGTTTGGTAACGTTAGGTCGGCAAGCAGTTATAAGCCCAAAAATGCCAAATCAAAACGGTCTAAGCCTGATCGATGGAAATAACGGACGATAAACGTAATAGAGGGATTAAAAACATTTATTAATATATTATATTTATGTTACTATTTGCTTATTATCCCCGGTAGCATAGATTGAAAATATTTTTTTAAAAAATTACGATTTTATTTCTTGTTAAAGTTTTGTATAGGAATATTTTTTAAACTATTTTGGCGTTTTTCTCAAAATTTGCCAAAATAAGATTCGTATTGATCGTAATCGTATTGTTGTTTTTAAACATAATAACAAAATAATCTGTTCAACTGGGTTACTCGTGTAAGAACTTGATTATACACCGTATAGCAACACAAATATGTACTACAAACGCATTTTTCCATAAATTAAAAGTACATTGGTTAGTAAAAAACTTCAGTTACAGGTTTTTAGGAAAACTGAATATGATTAAAAAATATTTATATTCAATATTATGGTGTTTTCGATGTCAAGTTATATCATTAGTTTCAACTAAAAAATTGTAGGTTTTATTTAAGCGGAACGAAAAATGGTTAATTGTATACCCATAAAGACTAAAACGCTAAGTCAATTTCTGGAATTTACTTTTTTTAATAAATCTAACTAGTTTTCAAATAGATTAATCAAATACTTTGATTCTTGCATTTTAATTTTAAAAATATTTCTGGCTCTGGACGGCTTTTAGCCTCTTTTTTTATTGGAGGGTGTTGCATAACCACCAGTAGAGCCTACACATCAGCCTACAATTTCTTAGCTACATATCTTTATGTCTTTATGTACCATATTATTTTGTCCAAGAGTGATTTTAATATTTAATTACTTTTATAGTAATACTATAATAACGGTGAAATTGTCGATTTTATTGTGCCCTTTCCCTATTAATTGCCAACTCCACTATACTGATATTTTAAAATATTTTGGCTAGTCTAGCGTGTAATACTATTATAATTATCATATTATGTATTATTTTATTACACATTGGTATACAATGCTACTGTGTAATTCTAAGCTGGTAATTATTGTGCATATAGCTACAAAACAAATAATTAAAATAATCTACATCATTGTTAAACCAATACCTATCTTTTACGCTCCACATCAAAGCTGAAAACCGACTTATATGTTTTTATAATTAAGACAATCATAGTTACAAAAATTACCACATTTTTACCACTTCTTTAAGTTTGTTTTTATACTAAACAAATTTTTAGCTTCGATGCAATTAGTTTTACCATGATGTGGGCTATTTTTTTGTCTGTATACACTGTAACCTTTTTAATACTGGACCAATTCCTTCTAGTGTAAAAAGTATTGTATTTAGTGCAAAAAAAACGAAATATGAAAACAACTGGTTTTTGCTACAGAACAATACAAATTTGAAATTTTATATACCAACAGACATTTATCATTTGCTTACATTACAACAGCCGTTGTAAAATGGTAGAATACATAATATTTCGATTTAAGTCTAATAAGCTCTATGTAGTAGCTTTATGTAGCTAAATTTATTCAGGGGAAACAATATTAATATTATGTAGGTAATAATTTTAAGCTATATAAAAATAATTGTAAAAATATAAACTCTAAAAATTAAACAATGTTCGTTGTGGTAAATTTTAAAGATTTTTCATTTTTTTTATATTGCTACTGTAATTTTATAAAAATGGTTTAAATACCTAATTACACAAACGACAAAACTAAACAAGTTGAATCTTTATGAAATCAACAGACATATGTTTACATTGCAGCAGTTGTTGTGAAAAAGTCAAATGTATTCAATTTTGTTACACTCCAAAAAGCTTTTATAGCTTTAGGGTGATAATCACTTTGAGTCAAAATAAAAATTATATCCTATCTTTTTGAAGGATTTCTATAACTGTATACTGGATCTGGGGCCCACAAATTTCTGGCTAGAATTTATCATATATATTATAATATGTCTATTATATAAACCTATCTACCAATAAAGAAAATATTCACCGAATAAGTAAATTTGTATTTAATTATCTAATCTAATCCAACTATTTGTTTTTACTATAATTAGTATAATTTTCGATATTAATAAAATATAAATATTATAAACAAAATTTTTAATCATGTGTACTTCGTAGCGCTATTGTGGTTTATTTTAATTCGTAGGGTTTACCACCATTACTAAGCCTTCGTATGGTGTTTTTAAGTATACATGTTTTGCCAAACTGTCTACACAATTGTCAAGAACAAATAAAGAAACAAAAAAAAAAACCACGGTTAAACGCATATACTACCTACCAAAGCTACGTATGTGAGCTACAAGAAAAAAATATGTTTTAAAATGTTTTATTACAATTGACCTAATTTTAAAGAAATACCATATAATATCGTGATGAGTTTAGCTGTAAAAATTCCTTCTCATATTTATTTTATTTTAAATTTGTATAAAATCCTAATTCGAAATTCCAAGTTGGTAGTTGTCTTGGACACAGATACAAAACAAATAAATAAAATAAAGTACATGTTGGGAAAATATTACTTTTGTAAAACCGTAATAACATAATTTCCAAGCATAACCCAAATAATACAACAAAACCGAATACGTTAAAAAAAACATCTTGTTTTTAATAAATAATATTCGAACACCGTATAAATATGGTTTTTTATTTGTAGATTTTGACCGTACGCACTTTATAGCAACATATAATCAAACCTTATTGTTTGGTTTAGAAGGTAGATACGTTTTAAAGTAAAATGTTCAATTGTTTATTGTTTGTTAATATATTTTTTTATGATACATAGGCCATAGCTATTTAAAAAAATGGTTTACGATTTTCGAAAATCTTGTTATTGTAATATAGGATCGCAGCACATGTTCTTTTATTATTTATTTTCAGACTTAAATACTACTAATATACTACACATAAAAAAGTGACCAAATTAAAAAATAATCTACTCTTTCTAGGAATGGTGAAATAATAAATAATTTACCTCTAGTAAAAACGACCATAGTAATCTAAATAGTTGAGAGTTGTTTGGAAAATTAAGATATTTTCCTTACTTTTTTACTCTTTTGTAAATGTTTAGATCTTTTTTTGTTTTTCCAAACGTTTATATGGATAAGATCCAATCCTAAGATCCTATATACTACCAGATCACCAAGAAAACACAATTGGTGGGTATGTTTTTGTATAAAACGTTATTACAAATTATTAAAATTAGAGAAAGAAAAAGATGAAAAAATATTTGATTACTGATTTCTAATTTTTATTTTTATTCAATACTATTTTAACAACTTATTATATCAACTTAACCTAAACAAACCTATCATATACTTCAAATTTTTTAGACAGTTAAAAAACGTAACACATAATATTAATTGTAAGATGTACATAGTATTAAAATTACAAAGAGAAACAAAATATGACAACGATTAAAACGATTTTACACATTTACCTAATATTATCGGTTGGGTAGAATTAAATAGCCATTTTCCAATAACCACTTGTCAGCCAATGAACTTTTATTACTGACTAAAAAATAAAACATATAAAGGTGGTGAATTTTTAAATTTATATCATTTTTGGATTCTGCGTTCCCAAAATTATATAAATCGATATGAAACACAATAAGTTGTACAAAACTAAAAAACAACATCCTAATCGCTCGTTTAACCATTCCTAACATGGAAATTAGGGGTGAATAGAAAAACTGGTTACATTTTTTAAATCAGCGACCCTAAATCATTACAGTCAATATGCAAATAATTTTTTTTTTTAATTAAAAAAAATCTCCCCCCCTTAAAACCCTAAATAAGGACTGAATTCAAAAACTGATATAAATTTTGACCCTAAAAACATTATGTACCATCTTATTATACCGTCTTTCTGACGACATAGTTGATTCTATTTAGCGTTCATCTGTCGAAAGTCGATAGACCTTAGGATAATCCCGAAAAAGTTAAGTATTTAGTAATTTCATAATGTTGTAAAACTACATAAACAACATTTTTTAAAAAAACTACAAAATTGCAATTAGCTTTAGAAATATTGAGTGTTCTACGGTAATTTGATCACCTTGTACATCTTAATATGGCGTTACGCCGTTTAGTTGCTACGAAAAATGATTGATTCCACCTGTAAGCGTAAAGCGGTTTTTTTGTGACCCAAAAAAATATGTCATTTTGTTTTTCTGTTGCTTATTCGCATAGCTTATGGTATTGAGGTTACATACGTTGTACGATAATATTAAAAATTTTAATTAAACTATTTTTTATTGAAGTTTCCATATTTTCCAATATCTTAATAAATAAATTTAATTTGTCTTCATTCTTTAATTTATCGCGGTTAAGAAAATACTACTGTTATATATTTTACGTACAATCAAATTAAATGTAGCATTAAGTAATAATTAAAAATGTTTACATAAGGGCAAATAAATAGAATAATATTGTATCTTAATGTACAAAATAGTTTTTCATACTATGTATTGGAACGATAGGGTATGACGGTCAAGCATGAAAATAGTTAAAAATATTTGTATAGGTGCCTGAATGGCAAAACAAAATACGTTAGAAAAATACACTTGTTTTCGATAATAACATGTTTTTAAGAAATCTTAAACAATTTTTTGTATTGAACAGTTGTAGCCTAGATGTATAGTTAAACAAATAACAACGTTGAGAAACAACTGAATATTTTACTTTGAAACGTATAAACCTTTTAAATTAAATTTTAAGCCAACATAAAAAAAACCAAAATATGTTTTAATGTTACTCGCCTTAAATATAAAAAAAAACAGAAGAGTTGTTCGGGACACGGGGGGGGGGGGCGGAGTGTGGAAAAAATTAGTATTTTTTAACAGTGTAAATTCTAAAAAAAAATTTGAGAGTTAACGTATACATCACTATCACTAACTTTTTTAATTGAGAATAATGCACTATACATTTTGACTGGTCGAAGACCAGTTTTGGATAACTTCTTTTAAAGTTTAGGAATTAAATTTTAATTTTAGGAAATTTTAGGATTGGAGGGGAAATGTTTACAGATAAAAAAAATACTACACTCCACTTTACCTCTTGCCCTAAATTGGAATCTTCAATAACTTCGACCAGTCGAAATGTGTTAGTACAAAATTCTCAATTTAAAAAGTTAATGAAATGTATGCGTTGCAATTTAAGCTTCAAAAGTTGCTATCAAAATAAAAATAAGTCAGGGGACCCCATCCCAACTAATTTTTTTTGACATTTTTATGTCTTAGCTCTGACACATACCCGAAAAAAGTGTTACCAAAAAAGCGTGTTAAGACACTAAGATTGGGTTAGGGGTGGGGTGGGAATAGAAATAGGGGTGGAGTGGGAATAGGGATGGGGATTGGAATTAATTCTGACAAAAAAAACTATTATTGTTTAACATACATTTTTTTAAGCATCTTGAATAAACAAAAAATAAAAACAAAATCTATTTATCAGAAACTACATTATTGTTATCTGATATAAAATGAAATAGGAATACAAATGTATACTGAAAGTGATAAAAACACTATCAAATAAACGCGTTCAATGGGAATCAGTAGGTAGTAAGCATCAAAGGCTGTTGGATGAATTTTGGCTCACAAATTATTATATTCATAAAACTTATTCGACTTATTTTATGAAATGAAAAGGGAATGATTTTTGGAGGAAAATCCAATTACCATGTTAGTTTTTAAAAATATTGTTTAGGGATTATTTCATTATGGCGTTATACTCTAGTGTTGTATCAATAATCAATAATCATAAATCAGTAATCATTATCATCAGTATCATAAAACAAATAGGAAAGATAAAAAAAATCTTTATATTTTTATATTTTTCCTTTATGGTGAATTTATAAAATATTATATTAATAAAGTTAGTGAGTATGATTTGTACAGACAAATTCAACACGATATGTTATTCCTTTTAAATTAGGTTAATTGTAATACCTATATATTATTAAAACATATTTTTTCTTATAGCTAACATACAAAGCAATTGTAGGTTGTATATGCGTTTTATTATGTTTTTTTTGTTTCGTTATTTGTTCTTGAACTGAACAGAAGTAATAATACTTTAAAAAAAACATACATTTAAAAAAATACCTTAATATACATAGGCATAATGTAAATAATGTCAACTTCCATGTTAGTATAAACCACAAAAAAGTTGGAGGAAAATCGAAATATCGTATTAGGTTTTAAAAGTATTGCATAGAAACTATGTTATTACGGTATTAATAAAATTAAGTGGTCATTTTTGTAAGAATTATGGTATGAATCATAAAAACACATTATTCGGTTTTATATAAAAGGTATATGATTAGCTTTACGATGATGTACTTCATATTATTTATTTGTTTTGTATCTCTAACAACTACCAATTTAGAATTTCTAACTAGGATTTTATACCAATTTAAAATTAAATAAATATGAGAAGGAATTTCACAGCCAGACTTAACACGATATTATGGTATTTCTGTAAAATAAAGCCAATTCTAATAAAACATTTTAAAACATATTTTTTTTTTGTTAGCTCGCATGCAGACTTTTTATGGGTAGTATTTGCATTCAACCGTGTTTTTTTGTTTCATTATTTGTTCTTGGTAATTCTGTAGATGTTAATAGCTTGGCAAAACATACGTATTTAAAAACACCAAACGAAGACTTGTAAATGGTGTCATATTTTGTATGTTACTATAAACCACAATAGCGTTAAAAGAAAACCTGACTAAACTTTTTGTAGATAATATCTATATTATATTACTGTTGAAAATTATAGGCTTAAAATGTTTGGACAATAGAGGAATTTAGAAAATTCACTCGCTCGCATTTTAAGTGATTAGGCATGATATGACACAATAAAAATATTTTCTATAAAGTATAGATAGATAGTAAATAATAAAAAGATATATGTTTATATTTGAAAATATGTTATAACAAATTAGTGTAAACAATTAACTAGAATTACACATCTTCATAGACATTTTATAATATAGATATAAAAAGAAGGGGAGGAATCAGTATAAAAAGCAAATAGTCGAAATAGATAAGATAAGAAAAAATAAATTGTACCTAGGTACACAGTAAAAATTATTTTTATTGAAAGAATGGTATATGTAATGGAATTCATATATTTGATAGGTAACAAAATTGGTTGTTTGGAATATATTGTTATTAGAAAAATCTAAAGGTTCAAACACAGTTATTATGATAAACAAATAAAGTTGAAAATTGTACATTGCGTCAAAATAAAATAAAAGCATATCTTTTATAAGGATTTCTATAACTATATACTGGATCTGAGACCTACAAATTTCTGGCTATCATCTCCCCCTCCCCCCCCCAAGTATTGGCTAGATGAAATTTGACATTCATAGAGTTCCTGTTCGAAAGATTTGGTCGAGTATTAAAAAGTAAAAACTGGTTAACCCAGTGAGATATTGCGTGGATCGTGTTGCGAAAAAGGTAAAACGTTCGCAATCGTGTGCCACCGATTAAAAACGTTGACTCCAAAAACCACACACTTATGATAAAATACAAGGCAAAACCGCACACTTTTGGTAGGTTAAAACCGCTGTATCCCAAAACCGCACATTTTATAATGGTGTATAAATTATAAATTATTATTTATATTATATTTATCCAAAAAACATTTTTTAGGTACAGTTTAAATATTGAACAATTTTAAATATAAAATAAAATAAACTTATTTAACTGGCTGAAATTGATTGTCGACGTTGTTCCAAAAAAATAAAAAATTAGTTAAAAAAAAAAATGTTTTTATATTTATTGGTTGAAATCGGTTCCTGAGGTTTTTTAGAAATTTCAATCGATCTTAAAGTCCTTTAAAAAAATCTTCCCAACATTTAAACAAGCGTTCCTAAAAATAAACCCAATTTAATTAAAAATGATAAAAATACAAACCAATATGTATATTATATATTCGTATGTATTTTTACTCCTCTAGAAAAGTCTTATACAAGGTGATCCTTTATCATAAACCACTTTATATCTCATAGGGTTTAATAAGAAATACAATTTTTTTTTTTTTATATTGTGATTATACAACTTAGTATTTTTGATAGCCATTTTTGAAACTTAAACGGTAACGTATTTATCTTATTAACTTTTTAAATTGAGAATAATGTACTAAAAGTGTTGAATATTCGGTAACCAGCTTCGGTTAAATGTTTGGATATTATTAGATGGATTATACAAACATTGTGATATCACATAAAAAAAAAACCTAATTTTTTTTTATATGCAGGGTGATTCTTTTATCATGAACCAGTCAATACCTCACTTGGTTTTTTTTACCCCCCTCTCAACTAAGTTTTTTTGATAGCAACTTTTGAAACTTAAACGGTAAAGTATATATTTTATTAACTTTTTAAACTTATAAAGTTAAAAGAGTTTAAAAGTTAGGATGGGAGGTGAAGTGCGGTTGGGAAATGCGCGCAGATAAAAATAAAAATACAATCCACCTTTCTTTCTGCCCTAAACTCGAAACTTTTATAACTTCAAAAATAGTTATTTGAAACTCGTTATCGACCTATCCCAATTTTTAGTACATTATTCACAATTTAAAAAGTTAATAAAATATATACGTTAATCTTCTATCCCTATCTCCTACCCCTATCTTCCACCCCAATCCCATCTCCGTGTGGTAACGCTTTTCGTGACGCTCTTTTCGGTTGTGCCAGAGCTAAGACATGAAAATGTCAAAACGAAAAAAATTGTGAAAAATTGCGATCACATTGTAAAAAAAAAAAATTTTAATTCTTATTGTATTCTATGAGATATTGAGTGGTTCATGATAAAAAAATCAACCTGTATTCCATCAAACCAAAAAAAATTCCGAAATAAGGTTCACTCACGCTGAGCGTCTCGCAACAGCTTTTATTTTAAAATTATTATGAATAGCCGCAGCATCAAAGGCTATTGGATGAATTTTGGCTCATAAATTATTATATTCATAAAACTTATTAATTTTCTTGACTTTTTTATGAAAAGAACAGAGTATGATTTTTGGATGAAAATCTAAATATCATATTAGGTTTTCAAAATATTGCATAGAAACTATGCTATTACGGTCTTATGAAAGTCATATTTTTTCAACATAAAATATCAATTCAAGAAATATGTGTTTAGTTTATAATCAAACTTGAAAAAGTTTTTTATGAGATAATTTTTGTAAATATTATGGGATGAATCACAAAAACATATGATTCGGTTTTCAGCTTTGATGCGGAGCCATATAGAATAAAAAAATTCGGAGCGTTTATATTTTCACAATTATTTTAAAATAGCTAAATATTGTTACATAATATTAATATTGTTTCCCCTGAATAAATTTAGCTACATAAAGCTACTACATAGAGCTTATTACACTTAAATCGAAATATTATGTAGGTATTCTACTATTTTACAACGGCTGTTGTAAGTGTAAACAAATGATAAACGTCTGTTGGTATCTAAGATTTCAAATTTGTATTGTTCTGTAGCAAAAACCAGTTGTTTTCATATTTCGTTTTTTTTGCACTAAATACAATACTTTTTACAATGACTGCTACAATGTAAACAAATGACAAATATTTTATACCATTCTGAATAGATGTACATAAACATGTTGTAATGATTTCATAAATATTTTTAAGATTTTAGGTGTACCTATATGTTAAAATATACGAAATTAGGTACCTACACCTAAAATCTTAAAAAAATGTATGAAATCATAACATGTTTATGTACATCTATTCAGAATGGTATAACATATTTATCATTTGTTTACTTTACAACAGTTGTTGTGAAATAGTCGAATACATACAATTTTGTTACACTCCAAAAAGCTTTTATAGCTTAAACTATTCAGGGAGGAAACCAAATTACTTTGTAATTAAAAAAATGTGTAAAGAAATATCTTGTTACACACGTATATCTTGTTTTCTAGTTGACTAAACAGAACATTTAACTATAATTAAAAGAATCTAAATGTTTTTTTGAATACCTTCAGTTTAATTATTTATATTTTAAGTATAGTATATTAATACAACTTGTGTTTTACAAAGCTAACATTACTGTACACTCAATACATTATTGTACAATACTACAAAATAACAGTTAGAATCGTCCTATTTTACCTTTACAAGTAGTCATATTTGTATAATAAAAAAAGTACATAGTTTTACATTGCAATTTGTAGAATAAATTGCCTACGCGCAAAATCTACATAAAAAATCACAAATTATATGATTTGTTTTTTACCAAAAACAAGTTGTTTTTGTAAAGGTAAAGTACTAAGTACATTTTCCCTTGTTTTTTGAGTTATTAAATGAAGTTAACATTTAAAACCATTAAATCCTGGTACAAGGGAAAGGGTGATAATCACTTTGAGTCAAAATAAAAATTATAACCTATCTTTTTGAAGGATTTCTATAACTATAAACTGGATCTGAGGCCCACAAATTTCTGGCTAGAATTTATCATATATATTATAATATGTCTGTTATATAAACCTATCTACGAATAAAGAAAATATTCACCGAATAAGTAAATTTGTATTTAATTATCTAATCTATTCCAACTATTTGTTTTTACTATAATTGGTATAATTTTCGATATTAATAAAATACGAGTATAAATATTATCAACAAAAACATGTGTTCTTCGTAGCGCTATTGTGGTTTATTTTAATAAGTAGGGTTTACCACCATTACCAAGCCTTCGTATGGGGGTTTTAAGTATATATGTTTAACCAATCTATCTACACAATTGTTAAGAACAAATAAAGAACCAAATAAAATAGTTGTAGAATTAACATGAACTGTAGTCACGTACTCTAGTATAGCGTTGCACTTCCTTGGCGTTTCACTTCGACTTTAAATCCGAAAATTTATATTTCGTTTGGTGTTTTAATTACTATTCAAGATTTTTTTAAATATGAAGTTTAATAGCATAGTTTTGCTTCTAACAGCCGCACTGTTCATTATCCTGACAGTGTCTACAGGTACATAAAAAAAAAACAATTAGTATAAAAATGTTATAGTAATAATAAAAAAATTAAACTAAGCGTCAAGTTTCGATGTCTTAGTTTTTTTTAGTAACCTGATGATTTTTTTAAGAAAAAAAAATTTAATTTAAAACTTTTTATTTATTTATTAATTAATTTTCATATTATAAAAATCTATTTTCTATATTTCAGGTGTTGAAGGAAGTAAGTTCACGCATTAAATTATATGCATTACATAATTATATTATTTAAAAATATTGCATTAAGATAAAAAAAAAAAATATATTAAAGTAATATATTAAAGTTTTTTTTTCAAAATTTCAGAGGTTACGCCAAAACCTGGTAAGTCTTCGAGACTTTGATATAGCTTATATAATTGATTAAAGCGAAATTTAATATTAATTTTTAATTTTTTTGTTATTCAAATGACTGTAAGTTCTTTTCTTCAAAATTTTAGATATCCCGACCACACCAGATGGTGCTAGTAAGTGATTGAGTTATTTGTAATAACTTTATAAGCTATAAAAGTGAAATCTAGCATATATTTGTATTAAACGGGTTTCAAATGACTGTAAGTCAAGCTGATTGTACAATTGTTTTCGATAAAGCTTAAAATGAGTATGAAATGTTACAAAAGGGTTATAAAAGGAATTTTTTCGATATTTCAGATGATCAGCAAACAGAGAGTGAGTCTTTTTAATTTGTTTTTATTAAAGCTTATTATGTGTTTAAAATGCTATAAATGCATTAACCAATTTCCGACGAAAGATGTATTTATTTTATGGTGCGCGTACGCACCATTGGCCAAAAATGTGTTAAACTATTGAATATAAGAATAACTCTACCATGTTTAATGGCAATATAACACAATTAGTTAATGCGTAGCTAACCAAGGTAAGTAGTTTAGATCTACGGTTCAAAATAATAAAATAGGAAAAACGAGTATTTGATTTATTTTTTGATGTTTTAGATCAACAGCTACCTCCACCAATAGAAAGACCAGCACAACCACAATTAGGTCCTCCGGCTGGTAGGTTTTTGAGACTTAAATAAAATGTATGTAGGTTATAAAATAGGAAAAACAAGTATTTGATTTATTTTTGATGTTTCAGTTCCAGATACACGACTACCAACTCCACCTGGCAGGTATAAAAATGAACTTATTTAAAGTGAACCATTTTCATTTTTTTCATAATAATTAAAACAATTGATACCGGTAGAAGTAAATCCTAAGATTACTAGTGAGACTACTATTAGAATACTTAATAATTTATACTGGTAGCCTAACACTTAATTTTAATTAAAATGTATGTACAAGCAAATTATAAAAAAAAACGACTTTCTTCACAATTATTTAATTTTTTTTTTCAGCCCTCGTAACAACGATTAAACTTTACAACAAAGCTACAATATCTAAGATCCGTGTCGCATTCTGAAAAAAATATGCTTACTAAGTTGTGTATATTTTCAAATTTTCATTTATGTTCATCATAATAAACACAATAATTATTATTGTGTTTGAAACTATAGTGTTTTTTCCAATAACAATATGATATTCCAAATAAAGCATTTTGTTACTTTATCATATAAATTACATTATGTGTACCTATCTACCAATAAAATAATGTTCACCGAATAAGAAAACGTCTTGTATTTTATTATCTAGTCTATTCCAACCATTTGTTTTTACAGCTGCTTTGAATTTTTACAATAACATTTTTAATGTAGAAATATACCTACCTAAAAATCCATTAAAAAATAATTCAATGTATTAAAACAACTGTGCACTTAGCCCTTGAACAATACGCCTCTTTAGTGAAATCGGTAAACTTATGAAGTATTATTTTATGTTGGTCTGTAAGCATATAAAAAAATCTAAAAAATACAATTCGATAAATCCGTACAATGTTTTGCCATTTTATCGACTTGCCTACAATTACAAAATAAATGGGACAAAAAAAAAACAACTTTTCAAGATTTTAGGTGTTTTTGTTAAAATATACGCAATTTGCGAAAACACAGCTTTCCGGCAATTATAAAATAAACTGTAGTGCCGAATTTATTTTCCGTTTAATATGTTATGAACACATATGAGTTCTACCAAATACCACGGGCATACCAAATAAATACTCTTAATAAATTTCAACTCGATCCGGCTTTTTTTCTCGAAATTATAGCCAGTAAAAGTTCTAACTTAAAAACTCATACGGTTTTATTTTTGTTTTTTCAAATTTCGACTGTGAAGAAGTAAACTTTTTCAACTTTTATCCTCCTCCCCTCCCCCTCAAAGTACCAACAAGATGAAATTTGTGATTTATAGAGTTGCTACTCGAAAGAATTGATCCAGTATTAAAAAAGTTACAGTGTATACAAATAAAAAAAAAAACACATTTGAGTAAAACCAATACCTTCGCTGCTCTACATTGAAGCTAAAAGGTATCTAACTCTTCTAGGGAAATTAGTTAGTTAGTTATATTGATATACCTGTGTCTTATTATTATGCTAAGAACAACCAACAAGTTTGAAACGATAAAGTCGTTTTTTCAAAAATCAAAATTGTAAGTTGGATAAATACCAATTTTGAATTCATATTTTAGATCATATTTATCTAATTCTCGATTTATTTTTGAACAATTTATGACATATCTTTGTGGCTGAAGAATTACCATCGCTTTGGCTTTTATCATTTGTTGGTCTCACTCATCATATTATATCACCATTTTTTCCTTTATTTATGTATACAGTAAAAAAAATTCTGATTCTGTTTAACTGAGTTACTCGTGTAACAACATTTTCATACACCGTATAGCAACATAAACATGTACGAGTACATACAGTCATGGTTTATTTACATTGGTAAATAAAATATTTTAGCTAGATATTTAAAAAAAAAAAATATGATTAAAAAACATTTGTGCAGGTGCGTACCAGAGTGATATAAGCCTGCAGTGTATCAACGCAGGGTCGCTGGTTCGAATCTCGGTTACTTGCGGTTTGTTCATCTAGGTGGGCAACTGTCTGGGGGAAGAAATGGCCACCTGAACCTCCCTTTAATGGCGAACTTGTTTGGTAACGTTAGGTCGGCAGGCAGTTATAAGCCCAAAAATGCCAAATCAAAACGGTCTAAGCCCTGATAGGTGGGAATAACGGACGTTAAACGTAAAAGAGGGATTAAAAACATTTATATTGAATATTATGATGTATCTTAATCATTAGACCGTATACCAACATAAATATGTATTGCAAACATGTTTTCCCACATTTTTGCCCTTTACATTGGTAAACAAAAAAATTAGCCACAGATTTTTAAGAAAATTAAATATGATTAAAAATTGAATATAATCAATATTATGATGTTTTCTATATCAAGTTATATCTATATTCCTATACCTAATTATTATCATGCATAATTCACAAGTTCAAAATAAGTAGTTTATATTTAGTATACAATTTACATATGTCTGGAAATAATCATCTAGATATCATCCTTTTACATATATAAAATTCTCGAGTCACGATGCTTGTTAGCGATGAACTCCGAAACTACTTACTGATCTTGATGACATTTTTACACTGTGTGTAGTTTGGTCCAACTTGAGATATTGGATAGATTAGATAGGAATTTTTTAAATCAATAGACACTATTGTTGTAGTAAATGAAACCGTACATTTTCCAACTAATTTTTTTAATTCTCTGGATATACCAGGAATGCCACCATCACACGCTCTTCGGTTAAAAATTAGTTTATCTTTTACGCTCCGCATCAAAGCTGAAAACCGACTTATATGCTTTTATAATTAAGACAATCATATTTACAAAAATTACTACATTTTTACCACTTCTTTAAGTTTGTTTTTATACTAAACAAATTTTTAGCTTCGATGCAGAGCAGAGATGCTATTAGTTTTACCATGATGTGGGCTATTTTTTAGTCTGTATACACTGTAACCTTTTTAATACTGGACCAATTCCTTCTAGTGTAAAAAGTATTGTATTTAGTGCAAAAAAAAACGAAATATGAAAACAACTGGTTTTTGCTACAGAACAATACAAATTTGAAATTTTAGATACCAACAGACATTTATCATTTGCTTACATTACAACAGCCGTTGTAAAATAGTAGAATACATAATGTTTCGATTTAAGTCTAAGAAGCTCTATGTAGTAGCTTTATGTAGCTAAATTTATTCAGGGGAAACAATATTATTATTATGTAGGTAATAATTTTAAGCTTTATAAAAATAACTGTAAAAATATAAACTCTAAAAATTAAACAATGTTCATTGTGGTAAATTTTAAAGATTTTTCATTTTTTTTACATTGCTACTGTAATTTTAGAAAAATGGTTTAAATACCTAAATACACAAATGACAAAACTAAACAAGTTGAATCTTTATGAAATCAACAGACATATGTTTACATTGCAGCAGTTGTTGTGAAATAGTCAAATATATAATATATATTATTTACTTTAAAATAAGTATAATTTACGTTATTAATAAAATATAAATACTATAAACAAAATTTTTAATCATGTGTTCTTCGTAGCGCTATTGTGGTTTATTTTAATACGTAGGGTTTACCACCATTACTAAGCCTTCGTATGGTGTTTTTAAGTATACATGTTTTGCCAAACTGTCTACACAATTGTCAAGAACAAATAAAGAAACAAAAAAAAAACCACGGTTAAACGCATATACTACCTACCAAAGCTACGTATGTGAGCTACAAGAAAAAAATATGTTTTAAAATGTTTTATTACAATTGACCTAATTTTAAAGAAATACCATATAATATCGTGATGAGTTTAGCTGTAAAATTCCTTCTCATATTTATTTCATTTTAAATTTGTATAAAATCCTAATTCGAAATTCCAAGTTGGTAGTTATCTTGGACACAGATACAAAACAAATAAATAAAATAAAGTACACGTTGGGAAAATATTACTTTTGTAAAACCGTTATAACATAATTTCCAAGCATAACCCAAATAATACAACAAAACCGAATACGTTTTAAAAAACAACTTGTTTTTAATAAATAATATTCGAACACCGTATAAATATGGTTTTTAATTTGTAGATTTTGACCGTACGCACTTTATAGCAACATATAATCAAACCTTATCGTTTGGTTTAGAAGGTAGATACGTTTTAAAGTAAAATGTTCAATTGTTTATTGTTTGTTAATATATTTTTTTATGATACATAGGCCATAGCTATTTAAAAAATGGTTTACGATTTTCGAAGATCTTGTTATTGTAATATAGGATCGCAGCACATGTTCTTTTATTATTTATTTTCAGACTTAAATACTACTAATATACTACACATAAAAAAGTGACCAAATTAAAAAATAATCTACTCTTTCTAGGAATGGTGAAATAATAAATAATTTACCTCTAGTAAAAACGACCATAGTAATCTAAATAGTTGAGAGTTGTTTGGAAAATTAAGATATTTTCCTTACTTTTTTACTCTTTTGTAAATGTTTAGATCTTTTTTTGTTTTTCCAAACGTTTATATGGATAAGATCCAATCCTAAGATCCTATATACTACCAGATCACCAAGAAAACACAATTGGTGGGCATGTTTTTGTATAAAACGTTATTACAAATTATTAAAATTGGAGAAAGAAAAAGATGAAAAAATATTTGATTACTAATTTCTAATTTTTTTTTTTATTCAATACTATTTTAACAACTTATTATATCAACTTAACCTAAACAAACCTATCATATACTTCAAATTATTTAGACAATTAAAAAACGTAACACATAATATTAATTGTAAGATGTACATAGTATTAAAATTACAAAGAGAAACAAAATATGACAACGATTAAAACGATTTTACACATTTACCTAATATTTACGGTTGGGTAGAATTAATTAGCCATTTTCCAATAACCACTTGTCAGCCAATGAACTTTTATTACTGACTAAAAAAAAAAACATATAAAGGTGGTGAATTTTTAAATTTATATCATTTTTGGATTCTGCGTTCCCAAAATTATATAAATCGATATGAAACACAATAAGTTGTACAAAACTAAAAAACAACATCCTGATGGCTCGTTTAACCATTCCTAACATGGAAATTAGGAGTGAATAGAAAAACTGGTTACATTTTTTAAATCAACGACCCTAAATCATTACAGCCAATATGCAAATAATTTTTTTTTTAAATTAAAAAAATCTCCCCCCCCCTTAAAACCCCTAAATAAGGACTGAATTCAAAAGCTGATATAAATTTTGACCCTAAAAACATTATGCACCATCTTATTATACCGTCTTTCTGACGACATAGTTGATTCTATTTAGCGTTCATCTGTCGAAAGTCGATAGACCTTAGGATAATCCTGAAAAAGTTAAGTATTTAGTAATTTCATAATGTTGTAAAACTACATAAACAACATTTTTTAAAAAAACTACAAAATTGCAATTAGCTTTAGAAATATTGAGTGTTCTACGGTAATTTGATCACCTTGTACATCTTAATATGGCGTTACGCCGTTTAGTTGCTACGAAAAATGATTGATTCCACCTGTAAGCGTAAAGCGGTTTTTTTGTGACCCAAAAAAATATGTCATTTTGTTTTTCTGTTGCTTACTCGCATAGCTTATGGTATTGAGGTTACATACGTTGTACGATAATATTAAAAATTTTAATTAAACTATTTTTTATTGAATTTTCCATATTTTCCAATATCTTAATAAATAAATTTAATTTGTCTTCATTCTTTAATTTATCGCGGTTAAGAAAATACTACTGTTATATATTTTACGTACAATCAAATTAAATGTAGCATTAAGTAATAATTAAAAATGTTTACATAAGGGCAAATAAATAGAATAATATTGTATCTTAATGTACAAAATAGTTTTTCATACCATGTATTGGAACGATAGGGTATGACGGTCAAGCATGAAAATAGTTAAAAATATTTGTATAGGTGCCTGAATGGCAAAACAAAATACGTTAGAAAAATACACTTGTTTTCGATAATAACATGTTTTTAAGAAATCTCAAACAATTTTTTGTATTGAACAGTTGTAGCCTAGATGTATAGTTAAACAAATAACAACGTTGAGAAACAACTGAATATTTTACTTTGAAACGTATAAACCTTTTAAATTAAATATTAAGCCAACATAAAAAAACCAAAATATGTTTTAATGTTACTCGCCTTGAATATAAAAAAAACAGTACAGTTGTTCGGGACACGGGGGGGGGGGGGAGTGTGGAAAAAATTAGTATTTTTTAACAGTGTAAATTCTAAAAAAAATATTGAGAGTTTTAATTAAGAATAATGTACTATACATTTTGACTGATCGAAGACCAGTTTTGGATAACTTCTTTTAAAGTTTAGGAATTAAATTTTAATTTTAGGAAATTTTAGGATGGGAGGGGAAATGTTTACAGATAAAAAAAATACTACACTCCACTTTACCTCTTGCCCTAAAATGGAATCTTCAATAACTTCGACCAGTCGAAATGTGTTAGTACAAAATTCTCAATTTAAAAAGTTAATGAAATGTATGCGTTGCAATTTAAGCTTCAAAAGTTGCTATCAAAATAAAAATAAGTCAGGAGACCCCATCCCAACTAATTTTTTTTGACATATTTATGTCTTAGCTCTGGCACATACCCGAAAAAAGTGTTACCAAAAAAGCGTAACGAAAAAATAGTTAAGACACTAAGATTGGGTTAGGGGTGGGGTGGGAATAGAAATAGGGGTGGAGTGGGAATAGGGATGGGGATTGGAATTAATTCTGACAAAAAAAACTATTATTGTTTAACATACATTTTTTTAAGCATCTTGAATAAACAAAAAATAAAAACAAAATCTATTTATCAGACACTACATTATTGTTATCTATATAAAATGAAATAGGAATACAAATGTATACTGAAAGTGATAAAAACACTATCAAATAAATGCGTTCAATGGGAATCAGTAGGTGGTAAAAATATTAAACATCGATAAAAGCACATTGTCGAGGCGATGACGTAGTTAAACAACTTAGACTATTACTTTTAGTATTAGAGGGAATATAGTTAGGGTTGATTGTCTGTCTAAAGCGTTTATTTGAAAATAGCGTTAACACAAAGTATATAATAAACTGCTATAATTAGTTTATTATACTATGTATTGTGTAAATAATACAACATGAATGTATATTTTAAAACATAATTTTTTTGTAATAGCTGATAACACTGTTAAGTTTAATAATTCTATTATTTTATCGCTTGTCACGTTTATGTTAAATAAAACTTTTGTACATTAATTTATGTAACCCTATTTGAAATTGATTTTATCATTTTAAAAATAAGTTTGCTTGATGGTCTGTTTACACCTGGCACCCCAAACCAATATGCTACCACTCTAATGTGCTAACTTTTTATTGGTTAAATTATTAAATACTCTATTCTGTATTGTAGCCCCTGTGCAATACTCAAAATTCTAAAACAACTTAAATATATAAGGCTAAATTATCATACCCTCCAGTTATATTATACAAAAGATAATGATTTTTATTTTGTACATTAATTTTAATAATATATTAAATATATTATTATTGGATGTCTTATACTCTAGTTGATACATTTTATCGTCATTATCTTATATCACATAATGTGCGTTCAAAAGCATATGTTTTTAAGCAAGATTGCTCATTTTATGTTAAAACTTGAGCTGTATAATACCAACATGTGTTGTCATTGTTTACACTGCAACAGTCATTGTGAAAATGATGGTATTTATACAACACGAATATTAATTTACCAAAAATTTTAAATTAAATTAAATTATAATATGTTAATTAATAAAAATGGGCCCTGTATGCAGGGTGGTTTCAGGGGGAGTCTATGGGTTCAAAAGCACTTCTATTACGTATTTTAATTGTGTAAAATAAAAGCGTATTTACTTGAATACAAATTTTTTAATATAATATATTCGGATATGTATTGTATTGTCAACGTAAACTTCAATTATGTGGCTATTGCTTAAAATGTATATTTAAAGTGGTTTTTTTCCAGCCTTCAAGATAACCTTGATCTATTATGATATTGTGTCATTGGTAAAATATTAAAAAAATATACTTAATTATAAAATTTAATTAATTCGTATGCAAGTATTAATTCAATATATATTTAAACTTGTGTTATTTTTTTTCTCCAGAAAAGTCTTATATTCCATTAAATCCAAACAAATTCAAAAGAAGGTTCACATCAGCTGCACAACTTGCAACAGCTTTTATTTTTAAATTATTATTAATAGCCGTAGCATCAAAGGCTGTTGGGTGAATTTTGGCTCATAAATTATTATATTCATAAAACTTATTCGACTTATTTTATGAAATGAAAAGGGAATGATTTTTGGAGGAAAATCCAATTACCATGTTAGTTTTTAAAAATATTGTTTAGGGATTATTTTATTATGGCGTTATACTTTAGTATTGTATCAATAATCAATAATCATAAATCAGTAATCATTATCATCAGTATCATAAAACAAATAGGAAACATAAAAAAAAATCTTTATTTTTTTATATTTTTCCTTAATGGTGAATTTATAAAATATTATATTAATAAAGTTAGTGAGTATGATTTTTACAGACAAATTCAACACGATATGTTATTCCTTTTAAACTAGGTTAATTGTAATACCTATATATTATTAAAACATATTTTTTCTTGTAGCTAACATACAAAGCAATTGTAGGTTGTATATGCGTTTTATTTTGTTTTTTTTGTTTCGTTATTTGTTCTTGAACTGAGCAGAAGTATTAATACTTTAAAAAAAACATACATATAAAAAAATACCTTAATATACATAGGCATAATGTAAATAATGTCAACTTCCATGTTAGTATAAACCACAAAAAAGTTGGAGGAAAATCGAAATATCGTATTACGTTTTAAAAGTATTGCATAGAAACTATGAAATTACGGTATTAATAAAATTGAGTGGTCATTTTTGTAAGAATTATGGTATGAATCATAAAAACACATTATTTGGTTTTATATAAAAGGTATATGATTAGCTTTACGATGATGTACTTCATATTATTTATTTGTTTTGTATCTCTAACAACTAGCAATTTAGAATTTTTAACTAGGATTTTATACCAATTTAAAATTAAATAAATATGAGAAGGAATTTCACAGCCAGACTTAACACGATATTATGGTATTTCTGTAAAATGATGCCAATTCTAATAAAACATTTTAAAACATATTTTTTACTTGTAGCTCACATACGTAGCTTTGGTAGGTAGTATATGCGTTTAACCGTGGTTTTTTTGTTTTGTTTCTTTATTTGTTCTTGACAATTGTGTAGACAGTTAGGCAAAACATGTATACTTAAAAACACCATACGAAGGCTTAGTAATGGTGGTAAACCCTACGTATTAAAATAAACCACAATAGCGCTACGAAGAACACATGATTTAAAATTTTGTTTTTATGGGTAGTATTTGCATTCAACCGTGTTTTTTTGTTTCATTATTTGTTCTTGGCAATTCTGTAGATGTTAATAGCTTGGCAAAACATACGTATTTAAAAACACCAAACGAAGACTTGTAAATGGTGTCATATTTTGTATGTTACTATAAACCACAATAGCGTTAAAAGAAAACCTGACTAAACTTTTTGTAGATAATATCTATATTATATTACTGTTGAAAATTATAGGCTTAAAATGTTTGGACAATAGAGGAATTTAGAAAATTCACTCGCTCGCATTTTAAGTGATTAGGCATGATATGACACAATAAAAATATTTTCTATAAAGTATAGATAGATAGTAAATAATAAAAAGATATATGTTTATATTTGAAAATATGTTATAACAAATTAGTGTAAACAATTAACTAGAATTACACATCTTCATAGACATTTTATAATATAGATATAAAAAGAAGGGAGGAATCAGTATAAAAACAAATAGTCGAAATAGATAAGATAAGAAAAAATAAATTGTACCTAGGTACACAGTAAATATTATTTTTATTGAAAGAATGGTATATGTAATGGAATTCATATACTTGATAGGTAACAAAATTGGTTGTTTGGAATATATTGTTATTAGAAAAATCTAAAGGTTCAAACACAGTTATTATGATAAACAAATAAAGTTGAAAATTGTACATTGCGTCAAAATAAAATAAAAGCATATCTTTTATAAGGATTTCTATAACTATATACTGGATCTGAGACCTACAAATTTCTGGCTATCATCTCCCCCTCCCCCCCCAAGTATTGGCTAGATAAAATTTGACATTCATAGAGTTCCTGTTCGAAAGATTTGGTCGAGTATTAAAAAGTAAAAACTGGTTAACCCAGTGAGATATTGCGTGGATCGTGTTGCGAAAAAGGTAAAACGTTCGCAATCGTGTGCCACCGATTAAAAACGTTGACTCCAAAAACCACACACTTATGATAAAATACAAGGCAAAACCGCACACTTTTGGTAGGTTAAAACCGCTGTATCCCAAAACCGCACATTTTATAATGGTGTATAAATTATAAATTATTATTTATATTATATTTATCCAAAAAACATTTTTTAGGTACAGTTTAAATATTGAACAATTTTAAATATAAAATAAAATAAACTTATTTAACTGGCTGAAATTGATTGTCGACGTTGTTCCAAAAAATAAAAAATTAGTTAAAAAAAAAAAATGTTTTTATATTTATTGGTTGAAATCGGTTCCTGAGGTTTTTTAGAAATTTCAATCGATCTTAAAGTCCTTTAAAAAAATCTTCCCAACATTTAAACAAGCGTTCCTAAAAATAAACCCAATTTAATTAAAAATGATAAAAATACAAACCAATATGTATATTATATATTCGTATGTATTTTTACTCCTCTAGAAAAGTCTTATACAAGGTGATCCTTTATCATAAACCACTTTATATCTCATAGGGTTTAATAAGAAATACAATTTTTTTTTTTTTTATATTGTGATTATACAACTTAGTATTTTTGATAGCCATTTTTGAAACTTAAACGGTAACGTATTTATCTTATTAACTTTTTAAATTGAGAATAATGTACTAAAAGTGTTGAATATTCGGTAACCAGCTTCGGTTAAATGTTTGGATATTAAGATGGATTATACAAACATTGTGATATCACATAAAAAAAAAACCTAATTTTTTTTTATATGCAGGGTGATTCTTTTATCATGAACCAGTCAATACCTCACTTGGTTTTTTTTACCCCCCTCTCAACTAAGTTTTTTTGATAGCAACTTTTGAAACTTAAACGGTAAAGTATATATTTTATTAACTTTTTAAACTTATAAAGTTAAAAGAGTTTAAAAGTTAGGATGGGAGGTGAAGTGCGGTTGGGAAATGCGCGCAGATAAAAATAAAAATACAATCCACCTTTCTTTCTGCCCTAAACTCGAAACTTTTATAACTTCAAAAATAGTTATTTGAAACTCGTTATCGACCTATCCCAATTTTTAGTACATTATTCACAATTTAAAAAGTTAATAAAATATATACGTTAATCTTCTATCCCTATCTCCTACCCCTATCTTCCACCCCAATCCCATCTCCGTGTGGTAACGCTTTTCGTGACGCTCTTTTCGGTTGTCCAGAGCTAAGACATGAAAATGTCAAAACGAAAAAAATTGTGAAAAATTGCGATCACATTGTAAAAAAAAAAAAATTTAATTCTTATTGTATTCTATGAGATATTGAGTGGTTCATGATAAAAAAATCAACCTGTATTCCATCAAACCAAAAAAAATTCCGAAATAAGGTTCACTCACGCTGAGCGTCTTGCAACAGCTTTTATTTTAAAATTATTATTAATAGCCGCAGCATCAAAGGCTATTGGATGAATTTTGGCTCATAAATTATTATATTCATAAAACTTATTAATTTTCTTGACTTTTTTATGAAAAGAACAGAGTATGATTTTTGGATGAAAATCTAAATATCATATTAGGTTTTCAAAATATTGCATAGAATCACAAAAACATATGATTCGGTTTTCAGCTTTGATGCGGAGCCATATAGAATAAAAAAATTCGGAGCGTTTATATTTTCACAATTATTTTAAAATAGCTAAATATTGTTACATAATATTAATATTGTTTCCCCTGAATAAATTTAGCTACATAAAGCTACTACATAGAGCTTATTACACTTAAATCAAAATATTATGTAGGTTTTCTACTATTTTACAACGGCTGTTGTAAGTTAAACAAATGATAAACGTCTGTTGGTATCTAAGATTTCAAATTTGTATTGTTCTGTAGCAAAAACCAGTTGTTTTCATATTTCGTTTTTTTTGCACTAAATACAATACTTTTTACAATGACTGCTACAATGTAAACAAATGACAAATATTTTATACCATTCTGAATAGATTTTTGAAGGATTTCTTATAACTATAAACTGTATCTGGGGCCCACAAATTTCTGGCTAGAATTTATCATATATATTATAATATGTCTGTTATATAAACCTATCTACGAATAAAGAAAATATTCACCGAATAAGTAAATTTGTATTTAATTATCTAATCTATTCCAACTATTTGTTTTACTATAATTGGTATAATTTTCGATATTAATAAAATACGAGTATAAATATTATCAACAAAAACATGTGTTCTTTGTAGCGCTATTGTGGTTTATTTTAATAAGTAGGGTTTACCACCATTACCAAGTATACATGTTTTGCCATACTGTCTACACAATTGTTAAGAACAAATAAAGAACCAAATAAAATAGTTGTAGAATTAACATGAACTGTAGTCACGTACTCTAGTATAGCGTGGCACTTCCTTGGCGTTTCACTTCGACTTTAAATCCGAAAATTTATATTTCGTTTGGTGTTTTAATTTCTTTAAAATTTTTTAAATATGAAGTTTAATAGCATAGTTTTGCTTCTAACAGCCGCACTGTTCATTATCCTGGCAGTGTCTACAGGTACATAAAAAAAAAAACAATTAGTATAAAAATGTTATAGTAATAATAAAAAAATTAAACTAAGCGTCAAGTTTCGATGTCTTAGTTTTTTTTAGTAACCTGATGATTTTTTTAAGAAAAAAAAATTTAATTTAAAACTTTTTATTTATTTATTAATTAATTTTCATATTATAAAAATCTATTTTCTATTTTTTAGGTGTTGAAGGAAGTAAGTTCACGCATTAAATTATATGCATTATATAATTATATTATTTAAAAATATTGCATTAAGATAAAAAAAAAAAAATATATTAAATTTTTTTTTCAAAATTTCAGAGGATACGCCAAAACCTGGCGTATCCTCAAAGTCTTCGAGACTTTGATATAGCTTATATAATTGATTAAAGCGAAATTTAATATTAATTTTTAATTTTTTTGTTATTCAAATGACTGTAAGTTCTTTTCTTCAAAATTTTAGATATCCCGACCCCACCAGATGGTGCTGGTAAGTGATTGAGTTATTTGTAATAACTTATATAAGCTATAAAAGTGAAATCTAGCATATATTTGTCTTAAACGGGTTTCAAATGACTGTAAGTCAAGCTGATTGTACAATTGTTTTCGATAAAGCTTAAAATGAGTATGAAATGTTACAAAAGGGTTATAAAGGAATTTTTTCGATATTTCGAATGACCAGCAAACAGGGAGTGAGTCTTTTTAATTTGTTTTTATTAAAGCTTATTATGTGTTTAAAATGCTATAAATGCATTAACTAATTTCCTACAAAAGATGTATTTATTTTATGGTGCGCGTACGCACCATTGGCCAAAAATGTGTTTAACTATTGAATATAAGAATAACTCTACCATGTTTATTGGCAATATAACACAATTAGTTAATGCGTAGCTAACAAAGTTAAATGATTTAAATGTACGGTTCAAAATGATAAAATAGAAAAAACAAGTATTTGATTTATTTTTTGATGTTTCAGATTCACCATTAGATTTACCACCAGAACCAATTGAACTACAACAGTCTGGTATGTTTTTGAGACTTAAATTAAATTTATATAGGTTATAAAATAGGAAAAACAAGTATTTGATTTTTTTTATGTTTCAGTTACACAGCCACCAGCACAACCACGACCACACGCACCTCCACCAATACGAATACCAGCAGAACCACAATTAATTCCTTCGGATGGTAAGTTTTTGAGACTTAAATAAAATATATATAGGTTATAAAATAGGAAAAACGAGTATTTGATTTATTTATTGATGTTTTAGATCAGCTACCTCCACCAATACAAAGACCAGCAGAACCACCCTACGCAGCCTGGTAGGTTTTTACTACCACAGGCTGGTTGGCTTTTGAGACTTAAATAAAATGAATAAAGGTTATAAAATAGGAAAAACAAGTATTTGATTTATTTTTTGATGTTTCAGATCCAGATCCAGGACTACAAACTCCACCTGGCAGGTATAAAAATGAACTTATTTAAAGTGAACCATTTTCATTTTTTTCATAATAATTAAAACAATTGATACCGGTAGAAGTAAATCCTAAGATTACTAGTGAGACTACTATTAGAATACTTAATAATTTATACTGGTAGCCTAACACTTAGTTTTAATTAAAATGTATGTATAAGCAAATTATAAAAAAAAAACGACTTTTTTTCACAATTATTTAATTTTTTTTTTTCAGCCCTCGTAACAACGATTAAACTTTACAACAAAGCTACAATATCTAAGATCCGTGTCGCATTCTGAAAAAAATATGCTTACTAAGTTGTGTATATTTTAAAATTTTCATTTTTGTTCATCATAATAAACACAATAATTATTATTGTGTTTGAAAACTATAGTGTTTTTTCCAATAACAATATGATATTCCAAATAAAGCATTTTGTTACTTTATCATATAAATTACATTATGTGTACCTATCTACCAATAAAATAATGTTCACCGAATAAGAAAACGTCTTGTATTTTATTATCTAGTCTATTCCAACCATTTGTTTTTACAGCTGCTTTGAATTTTTACAATAACATTTTTAATGTAGAAATATACCTACCTAAAAATCCATTAAAAAATAATTCAATGTATTAAAACAACTGTGCACTTAGCCCTTGAACAATACGCCTCTTTAGTGAAATCGGTAAACTTATGAAGTATTATTTTATGTTAGTCTGTAAGCATATAAAAAAATCTAAAAAATACAATTCGATAAATCCGTACAATGTTTTGCCATTTTATCGACTTGCCTACACTTACAAAATAAATGGGACAAAAAAAAAACAACTATTCAAGATTTTAGGTGTTTTTGTTAAAATATACGCTATTTGCGAAAACACAGCTTTCCGGCAATTATAAAAAAACTGTAGTGCCGAATTTGTTTTCCGTTTAATATGTTATGGACACATATGAGTTCTACCAAATACCACGGGCATACCAAATAAATATTCTTAATAAATTTCAACTCGATCCGGCTTTTTTCTCGAAATTATAGCCAGTAAAAGTTTCTAACTTAAAAACTCATACGGTTTTATTTTTGTTTTTTCAAATTTCGACTGTGAAGAAGTAAACTTTTTCAACTTTTATCCTCCTCCCCCCCCCTCAAAGTACCAACAAGATGAAATTTGTGATTTATAGAGTTGCTACTCGAAAGAATTGATCCAGTATTAAAAAAGTTACAGTGTATACAAATAAAAAAAAAAAAACACATTTGAGTAAAACCAATACCTTCGCTGCTCTGCATTGAAGCTAAAAGGTATCTAACTCATCTAGGGGAAATTAGTTAGTTAGTTATAATAATATACCTGTGTCTTATTATTATGCTAAGAACAACCAACAAGTTTGAAACGATAAAGTCGTTTTTTCAAAAATCATAATTGTAAGTTGGATAAATACCAATTTTGAATTCATATTTTAGATCATATTTATCTAATTCTCGATTTATTTTCGAACTATTTATGACATATCTTTGTGGCTGAAGAATTACCATCGCTTTGGCTTTTATCATTTGTTGGTCTCACTCATCATATTATATCACCATTTTTTTTCCTTTATTTATGTATACAGTAAAAAAATTCTGATTCTGTTTAACTGGGTTACTCGTGTAACAACATTTTCATACACCGTAAAGCAACATAAACATGTACGAGTACACACAGTCATGGTTTATTTACATTGGTAAATAAAATATTTTAGCTAAATATTAAAAAAAAAAAAAAAAATATGATTAAAAAACATTTGTGCAGGTACGTGCCAGAGTGATATAAGCCTGCAGTGTATCAACGCAGGGTCGCTGGTTCGAATCTCGGCCACTTGCGGTTTGTTCATCTAGGTGGGCAACTGTCTGGGGAAGAAATGGCCACCTGAACCTCCCTTTAATGGCGAACTTGTTTGGTAACGTTAGGTCGGTAGGCAGTTATAAGCCCAAAAATGCCAAATCAAAACGGTCTAAGACCTGATCGGTGGGAATAACGGACGTTAAACGTAAAAGAGGGATTTAAAACATTTATATTGAATATTATGATGTATCTCAATCATTAGACCGTATACCAACATAAATATGTATTGCAAACCTTTTTTCCCACATTTTTGCCCTTTACATTGGTAAACAAAAAAAATTAGCCACAGATTTTTAAGAAAATTAAATATGATTAAAAATTGAATATAATCAATATTATGAGGTTTTCTATATCAAGTTATATCTATATTCCTATAACTAATTATTATCATGCATAACTCACAAGTCCAAAATAAGTAGTTTATATTTAGTATAAAATTTACATATGTCTGGAAATAATCATTTAATATATATATATATCAAATTCTCGAGTCACGATGCTTGTTAGCGATGAACTCCGAAACTACTTACTGATCTTGATGACATTTATACACTGTGTGTAGTTTGGTCCAACTTGAGATATTGGATAGATTAGATAGGAATCTTTTAAATCAATAGACACTATTGTTGTAGTAAACGAAACCGTACATTTTCCAACTAAATTTTTAAATTCTCTGGATATACCAGGAATGCCACCATCACACACTCTTCGGTTAGAAATTAGTTCACCGATTATTCTTCTGCGTGATTTAAATCCACCTAGATTATGCACGGTATACGTATGGTCATTAAAAAGATCACCGGAAATGTTCTTGAAGCAAAGGAGAAATTGGCCTGTTGCCATGAATTCCAATGATATCGTCGGAATCTCCAATACCACTCAAAAGACTTTAATTTCCTATTGGTTTGGCTTTCGCGATGACCATAAATAAGTTTCAGGGAAAAACAATGTCCATTTGCGGCTTGGACTTTAAAAATCCATAAAAATCTATGCAACTATATGTTGCATGTTCTCGTATTGGGAAACCATCGAATCTGTTTCAAAAGACTGATTAACCAAAAATGTTGTGCACTGATTAGCGCTAAATTAAATCTTACTAATATAAACTAATAATTTGTATAATTTGTGAGAACTATGTTTCAATTGTATTTCTTAACCCATGCCTAGCTGGGTACATATTTATATATACACTAGCTGCCCGTGTAAGCAAATAGTAACATTATTATATTATATTAATGTTACTATTTGCTTATTATCCCCGGTAGCATAGATTGGAAATATTTTTTTAAAAAACATTAAAAAATTACGATTTTATTTCTTGTTAAAGTTTTGTATAGGAATATTTTTCTAAACTATTTTGGCGTTTTTTCTCGAAATTTGCCAAAATGAGATCACATATCGTATTGTTGTTTTTAAACATAATAACAAAATAATCTGTTCAACTGGGTTACTCGTGTAAGAACTTGATTATACACCGTATAGCAACACAAATATGTACTACAAACGCATTTTTCCATAAATTAAAAGTACATTGGTTAGTAAAAAACTTCAGTTACAGGTTTTTAGGAAAACTGAATATGATTAAAAAATATTTATATTCAATATCATGGTGTTTTCGATGTCAAGTTATATCATTAGTTTTCAACTAAAAAAATTTTAGTTTTTATTTAAGCGGTAAATTGTATACCCATAATGACTAAAACGCAAAGACAATTTCTGAAATTTACTTTTTTTAATAAATCTAACTAGTTTTCAAATAGATTAATCAAAAACTTTGATTGTTGCATTTTAATTTTAAAGTTATGTTTTCTCTCGACGGCTTTTAGACTCTTTTTTTGTTGGAGGGTGTTGCATAAGCACCAGTAGAGCCTACACATCAGCCTACAATTTCTTAGCTACATATCTTTATGTCTTTTATGTACCATATTATTTTGTCCAAGATTGATTTTAATATTTAATTACTTTTATAGTAATACTATAATAACGGTGAAATTGTCGATTTTATTGTGCCCCTTCCCTATTAATTGCCAACTCCACTATACTGATATTTTGAAATATTTTGGCTAGTCTAGCGTGTAATACTATTATAATTATCATATTATATATTATTATATTATACATTGGTATACGATGCTACTGTGTAATTCTAAGCTGGTAATTATTGTGCATATAGCTACAAAACAAATAATTAAAATAATCTACATCATTGTAAAACCAATACCTATCTTTTACGCTCCGCATCAAAGCTGAAAACCGACTTATATGCTTTTATAATTAAGACAATCATATTTACAAAAATTACCACATTTTTACCACATCTTTAAGTTTGTTTTTATACTAAACAAATTTTTAGCTTCGATGCAATTAGTTTTACCATGATGTGGGCTATTTTTTTGTCTGTATACACTGTCACCTTTTTAATACTGGACCAATTCCTTCTAGTGTAAAAAGTATTGTATTTAGTGCAAAAAAAACGAAATATGAAAACAACTGGTTTTTGCTACAGAACAATACAAATTTGAAATTTTATATACCAACAGACATTTATCATTTGCTTACATTACAACAGCCGTTGTAAAATGGTAGAATACATAATATTTCGATTTAAGTCTAATAAGCTCTATGTAGTAGCTTTATGTAGCTAAATTTATTTAGGGGAAACAATATTAATATTATGTAGGTAATAATTTTAAGCTATATAAAAATAATTGTAAAAATATAAACTCTAAAAATAAAACAATGTTCGTTGTGGTAAATTTTAAAGATTTTTCATTTTTTTTACATTGCTACTGTAATTTTATAAAAATGGTTTAAATACCTAAATACACAAACGACAAAACTAAACAAGTTGAATCTTTATGAAATCAACAGACATATGTTTACATTGCAGCAGTTGTTGTGAAATAGTCAAATATATAATATATATTATTTACTTTAAAATAAGTATAATTTTCGATATTAATAAAATATAAATCATTTTTTTTTTCAAATTTAAAAAATCTTCCCCCCTTAAAACCCCTAAAAAAGGACAGAATTGAAAAACTGATATAAATTTTGAACTCTATGACCCTAAAAACATTATGTACCATCTTATTATACCGTTTAGGTTCAATGCCTTCAAACGTTTTTTTCAAATGAATGTTCTTCTGTTTCTTCATTTTCATGATTAATTTTCAACATAATATACCACTTCCAAACCCTATAATTAGCATTTAACATTAGTTATATTTCTGTGTCATATATGTACAGAGGTTTTAATAGGACGGCTTAATTACACAATTTTAACCAACTTAAAATTGTAATAATAATGATATAAAAAGAAGACAACTAATGGCCTAAGTTGCCAAATCTTATATATCAAAAAAAGCCAGTACAGTGGGGTCGGGGCATAGCGGGGACGGAAAGGTCACAGGTCTACAGATTTGATTATAACTGAAAGTGATAAATTCATTACCTGTTGACTGTTGATTCAATCACACATAGAAACTGACCACGGCCAAAGTGTAAATTTATCCTATTTTTTGGGGTTTTCCTTAATAAAAAAAAAAACTTGACTACAGATTTTTGAGAAAATTGTATACGTTATAGTTTCATTTTAGATCTACCTTCGGTCTAATTATCAGATCTAAATCTTTAAAAAGTCAAAGTGTAATAAAGAAAAAAATTCAATCCCTTCTAGGGGAAAAAGTATATGATATTTTTTTTGTTTTGTTCATGTTTATCGATAGTACCATGTTTGAAGAAGAATTCATATAAATTTGGATCTTTTTCGACTATTTTTAAAAAAGTTATAGAGCGTCGTAATTTTAAGTTGAAAAATGTGTACATTTTTTGAGTGTTTTTCTCGATTTTTATGGGGAAGGGGTGACTTATACCATCGGTTGGTCAGCGAGCGTGGGAAATCTAGCTCAGTGCGCGGCGGAACGGCGAGAAGGGGTTCCCTTATTAGGAAGTGGCCGGGCATGAGGTACTCCAGAACAATTTCCTATTGTTATTACTTTTCCAAACAATTGTATATTTAGTTTCTTACACGAAAACACAGTTTAAGACGTCTGTGTTATTCATTGAAATAAGAAGAGAACCTATATTATGTTGACATGATGTTTTGCAGGCTTGTTCAAACAGTTACCTCGTAGCCATATACCATTTGCACTAAATAAGAAATGTATCCAAAACAAAAACAATTTCGTTACCGTTGACCTAGATATATTATTTTATGTGTCTAAAATTTAAACAAAAAAAAAAAACAATAGTTTTCAATTACTAACGATAGTCGTCCAGCCTATTTCTCAAATTGCTGATAACACCATACATATTAATACAAAACTTGTTTTTTTACTGGATATCTATGATATACCTAATAAATATTTAAAGAATATACCTATGATATTTTTTTTTTTATTCTATCTAGAACGATTTTTTCCAACGTGTGCAGAACTCTTCAACCAGAGGCCCAAATTTAGGTTTCCTGTTAAAGTATTGGGTGTAAAAACAGAATTATTTATCATTGTTTTTGGCGTTTTATTTTTCTCGGGTTCGTATCGAAGTGAACAACACATGAGTAAGAGCCCACACAAAAACACTTTTCTAAATCAATACACAACCGCAAAAACAATTTTACAAACCTGGAATTTAGCACACGATAACGTGTTGAAAAGTTAAAATATATAGGACTAATTTTCGTACTCTGAATTGTTCTTACATAAATCTTATTTAAGCCAACCCAATACCAATGTGATTGTGGCCAGCCAGAATATGTTTTTCCACAACTCTCGCTCTCTCGCTACATATACGATATCATATATTATCTATCTGGACTCACTAGAAACCAGGCTAAAAAATTGTAAAATAAAATTAATCGAAATAAAATCAGCTCGCGCCACACTGTGTCCTTAAATTAAACTACCATTTCCCAATGCACTCAAATCAAATATTTAGACTTAATATTTAACGAGCTCCTAACCTGGTGTCCACATGTAAAAGAAAAACGCGAAGCACTCAGCTATCGACTAGATGTGCTTCGACGTCTTCTACACTCAAAAATACCATAAAAAAAAGAGCTGCTTCTTTACACTCCCCTTTTGAACCCAATATGAACTTATGGTATTATTATCTGGTGATCGGCAAAACCATTCGCTGATAAAAATAATATTTTTTAGTTATATCAGAAACCAGTACAGCATATTAAGTGGTTGATTAAAGAAGTATTATTTTAGTATTCTAAAATAGTAACTGATAGGCCTAAAGGGTTTGATGGAGATCAAAACAAACTTTATAAAATATAACAGGCGTAGCTAGTATTTAATTCAGAGAAGCTATTTACAGCAGTTTTTTAGAGAAGTTCATTAAATATAACAAAAAATAACATAATGAAAAAAACATTTAGATGTGAACGAATAAAAGATTAAAAAGATATTAGCTTCTTCCTGGGTTTTTCTAAAATTTTCTGCGAGAATGATGTGATGGAAATGATTTAATATCATCGTAATTAATAATTGTTTTGGTTATAGATTACTCTATTCTTGATATGGCTAAGCTATTTAATCTTTCTGACGACATAGTTGATTCTATTTAGCGTTTAACTGTCGAAAGTCGATAGACCTTAGGATAATCCCGAAAAAGTTAAATATTTAGTAATTTCAT
>NW_026096380.1:0-61281 GCF_023614345.1 Adelges cooleyi
CTGGTGTTAAAAAAATGAAGTTCTCTTGTCAAAGAAGCCATCGATTTCTATGTTTTTTTTCATAGATAAATTTAAATGAATTGCTTTTATAAAATATATATAGGGTGATCCACTTATCGTAAACCACTCAATATCTCATAGGGTTTAATAAGAAATACAATTTATTTTTTTCATATTGTTTTTATACAATGTGATATCAATTTTCCACAATTTTGTTTTTTTGTTTTTACCACCTTCCCAACTTAGTTTTTTTGATAGCAACTTTTGAAACTTAAATGGTAACGTGCATATTTTATTAGCTTTTTGAATTGATAATAATGTACTAAAAATGTTGACTGGTTGATAACCGATTTCGGATAACTATTTTTGATATTATTAAAGTTTCAAATTTAGGGCTGGAGGAAAGGTGGAGTGTAGTATTATTTTTATCTGCGCGCATTTCTCAACCGTACTTGCCTTGTAAAATTTCAATTTGTGACGTTTTTTAAATGACCGATTAAATTAGAAATAAAACCATCAAAGCGTTTATTTGAAAGTCATATTATTCAATTTTATCACTTTTATATATAACAATTCCTGTAGACCTGTGACCTCTCCGTCGCCTCGTTGCTTTGATTCCATTATGCCTATATTCTACTGTGCTAGGCCTCTCGGATAAAATCACTTTTAAATGAACGCTTTGATGCTTTTATTTTGTAATTTAATCGGTCATTTCAAAAACGTCACAAGTCACAAAATTGAAATTTTACACTAGCCACAAGAAACTTCATAAATCGTTTTTGCAGTGATTCTAATTTCTTGTACTCGACATTTTTGTTAGATATGAGTCTGATAAATTTAGTTTTCACACAGAATACGTAACTAAGTATATTATTATTAAATTTGACAAAAAGAAATTTTTGAAAAATCGGTGACCTAAGTCGTTTTTGAAACGACCGATTCAATTTAATACTTTTCTAACTTTGCTGGCTTTCACAGTGCTTGGTTTGGACTGTACTGGCTTGAAAATATTAACTACTGATTTGTATCGAAGCGTTTTATCTAAAGTGATTTTATCACTTTCAGATTTAAAAATTCCTGTAAATCTGCGACCTCCCCGTCCTGTCACTATGCCCAGACCCCACTGTACTGGTTTCTTGAATGTCATAATATTATCTACATACCTAATTTACAATATGGTCATGACCGAAAATTATTAGGTCCGGCAAATTGATTATTAGAAAAAGTAAAGTGTTATCAACGCATGCTATCATTTTTTACGAAATGGCTGTCAAATTACAGATACTTAAATTAAATTCATTCAATCCGCAAAAATAGGAGTTCTGTTCTTATCAACTTTATATCAACTGTGACTTAATAAAGTTCATATTCAGTTAATTATGTAATGTTGACAAATTGCTTTTTATTTTTTTTAAAATCACATCGATAATGTTATCATCAAACTACGTCATAAACGTTTAACTTTGCAATCGGGGCGGCGTGGCGCAGTGGACACCTCAGCTGCCGCACGGCACTTGAGGTTAAGTTGTGGCCGTTGCTGCTTGAATCCGGATGGGTGACCACCCGGATTTTTAGGGGTGACCCACACCATTAACCCAGAAATGCCATGCACCCTCGGGTGACCGACCAAACTGGCATATAAAGTTAGCTCCCGGTCAAATACGCCATTTGAATTTTTTTTTTTGAACTCTGCAATACAAGTTGCAGCCAAAATAAAAACAAGCGTTTTAATAGACGAGATTAAAAAATAATATGTGAAACAATATAGGCGGAGGAGTGGCCGAGTGGGTAAGACGGTATTATGATAGCTCTCACCGTCGCTGCGACAGTTCGGAGCAGATAAGAACGTGCAATAACATGGCGTTCAGGATGATGCCAACAGAACAAAACAAAATAACACTAATTGTTTCATTTCTCACATCTGGTACAACGGTACTGTAGTGCCGAATTTTTTCTTCGTTTAAAATTTTATGGACACATATGAGTTCTAACTACTGACAAATTTTCAACTTCAAGGTCTTAAAATTACGGCTAAAACCGTAATTAATTTCAAAACTCGGACCTTTATTTTTTTTTTCTCGAAATTATAGCCAGTAACAGCTCTATCTTAAAAAGTTGTATGGTTTTTTCAAATTTTAACTATGAAGAAGTAAACTTTTTGAACTTTTACCCCCCCCCCCCAAGTACCAACTAGATGAAATTTGTGATTTATAGAGTTGCTACTCCAAGAAATTGGTCCAGTATTAAAAAAGTTACAGTGCATACAGACAAAAAAAAAAGCCCACAGCACGGTAGAACCAATACCTTCGCTTTGCATCGTAGCTAAAAGAAATGAAAAAAGTATCGGCATTGTAATTTCACTTGAAAATAATAATATGAATAAACAATATCTAATCACGGATCAATGTTGACAAAGGAACTTGCTTTTCCTAATAATTTACGAAAATGTATTAGTAAGAAACAAACTGAATTTATATAGTTTTATGTTCCATAAGCTGACTTGAATAAACACAATAAAAATAGTATTATATGTCAAACGCTGGTAGCTGGTAGGTTTGGGCACTGGCCAATGATGCGACGTTCTAACCCAATTATTTATAGAAAAGTATTATAATAATTCTTATCAAGAGAATATTCTTATTATTTCATCAAGTGATTTGGTATTCCTGTAGACCGTACAAAAATATGTGCTATGCAATTAATGTTTTAAACATAGTATACTACATATACAAAAAAGTAATACATTTCATGTTATTATATAGTTCATTTATACTTTATAGTAAAAATAATAGGTACCTACATAACTCTAACTAGTAACTACACACTTGTAGTGTCTATAATATTCGATAACCGATAGTGTAATATTATATTATTTTGTTTTTAACAATACACATTTTTTTTAAAATACAGGCCGGGGGATGCGGCTCTAGCCCCCCCCCCCCCCATGGAGCCGCCCTAAGGTTTTTTCGCAAACAAAATAAATCAAGATTAAATGTGACGTTATACTAATAAAAATATTATTGATGGTCTTATAATCGGCGGGCTGTAATAATCCGTGTTTAAATGTGTAGCTACTACAACACAACCAAATAATTGTTTTTCTGTAGTGAAAAGAAAAACAGATATTTTATTACAAACAATCAAATTTATATTATACAAGCTGTTGCACGTGTATTAGAACAGACACACTTTCAACTGTTCGGATCACTGTATCCCTGTGGTATAAAAAACCATGGAGATGCATTGATAACTGTTGATACTATTGATAATCATAATTTATCATTTTAATTAATTAAAAATTAAAAACTTGTTCTATCGGATCAAATTGTGAGTCTAAACCTTTCTCGAATCAACTTAATCGCGCACACAAAATTTTATAAATATCTGTCCTGCCGTTTAGGAGGATTTTGCATACTTACACACGAACAGAAAAAATGTATTTATAAAGATTATCGCGTGTTGGGCTACTGTAAAACTAAACGCGCTTGCATGCTCGGTACCCGCTATGTCGCAGTCGTAGGTCATATACTTTAAAATACCGGCTCGAATATTTAAAAAACCAAAAAAATTGTTTTACACATCTGCCACTCTAACATATATTTACTTAAACGGTTAGGTAGAAAACCAAATTTGTTTTCGATTATTTATTCAATTCTGTACGTACAGTAAATCCGATACTTGCGTTAGTCGCTCGCCTGATGTAACTTGCATTAACAATTAATGAAATTTCATTTATTTTTATTTCATTAACAATTACTCCGGCTTAGATACCTGCGTCTTGCTGTAGTATATTATGAACATTCGGAGAATGTCTCTCCAAATGATGTGGACTGCGTGGATTATCATCGTGTTGGCATTTGTCAACATGACGGACGGCATGAATGGTCTTCTAAGTAGAATGAAATCGATCAAAGAGACATCTGTGTGTCGTTCTTGCGATATTTTTTCGTTCAAGCGGGGAAAATTCAAATGCCTGCAGAAGCCGACGATGTGGTCAGAAAGTTTAAGCCAATTAAACACGGCAGACATTTATGCCGCAATTAGCAAAGAAATCAGATGTAACGACGCTTACTACATGTTGTCGTATCTGCATCTGGTGAATCCACAGTACTATAATTATCCCGAGGAAGTGGATCATTTACACAGGGAAATCAACATCAAGTACCCGGAATGGTCAAGAAAAATGTTGGCAACCGCGTTTAACGTCGCCCAGAATGACATCGAAATGGACGTGCCATGGTTACTGCACTTATACGTCAAGCGGATAGAAGTGCACGCGCACGCGGACAAAGACCCGAGCGATGAATTTCTGCCCGTCATGCAAGCCACGCACTACGGGATATATTGGATAGTGTGTAACACTATGATAGAGAACCATTGCAAGATGTTCGATCGGGCAACAAAGAAGTGGCGCGAATTCGCTGCGTACGTTACCGACATAAAACGGTTGAAACCGAGAAACTCGACTAAGGTGTTGGGAATTCTGGAAGAGCACTGGCCCGACCTGTGTGTGAACTCTAGTCTGGATTGTTGCCAAAAGGAGGCCAGTACTACTGGTCCAGGACCGGGCGTTCGGCCTGTGACCGAAGAGAATTTGACCTTGGACATACTGTATTTGAACGACGTGTTCGCGGACGCAAAGGCGACAACTCTGCTTAAAGAATTTGGAGTGTTTGAAGACGGAGATAGGTTGATAAAATATCTGAGGGCAAGAATTTTGGAGATCAAAAGCGGCCGTACGCCTTTTTCACAGTACGTTTTGTCCCTAGTGGATTTCCACGAACATGTACAGCGAGCGCTCAAGACAATGATGTTGCGGATCTATTATGAATTCTTGGACAAGTTAGAAACTTTAACCAACGACCTTCGGGAGGAGCACGTCAGACAGTTTTTAAGACCCTACAACGAATGGTGTGATTTCTTGCTCTTGTCCAATGACGATAATGGTTTCTACGTGAGTCAGTTGCACCAATGGTGGGATAGCGATAATTTCTTGGAAATAACCTTCCCCGACCTGAAGAAACAAGTGATCGACCAACTGAAGGAAAACGACAACGTGTCAAAGGTGCGCTTGTACAATCACCAATCGTTTGGGAAGATCAACATCGATAAATCCCTGATAATGTACATCGTGCATGAATATGTAATTCCGCTCGACCCCAGATTCATAGCCTTGGAACACCTGCCGATGGAACCCATTCAAATTACGATTTTATGTGCAGAAGTTTTTATAGGATTTCTGAAAAAGATATTTCATGGTATCCATTTCAAAGTGATCCACTCATTGGTCAAGCTTGGAACATCGACAAGTTTTGAGCGATTTCGCGAGTATGAAAAGCAATACCAATCAGACGTGTCGGATGAATCGGACCAATCCTTGGGTGAAGATTAAACGCATTCCATTCAAGTATGCGGTACATAAACTATTATCTACTAGTACCATTTAACAATGACGAACGCACACGACGTATTGTCGTTATAAATGTATCATTATAATCGTTATTTAAATTTAATTAATAAAATATTTAATATATCAATAGTAATTTTTAATTATTGAATGAAAACAACCGTACATTATTGAATCATCGTCATATCTATGCTTTAGGTCATATAAATGTGTAGTATGTCCGTCGATCATACCTTCCTTACATCCTTTATAAGTCGTGCAGTCTATTGTATCACTATGGAGAGGTACCAGTAAAACAATAAGTTTGCTTATCACTCCTACTCCGTATCCAAGTTCTCATAGTATCATGGTCTTTTATTTAAAATCAGTGTATGTTCAGTATATAAATAACCAAAATAAGAGTTATTAATTATATCTTAATGTACATTTTTTAAATATTTATAGAGTTTAACAGTATACAATTTCTGGTTGATAAGATACATAATGTGATTTGACAAAATCCAGAATATTTTTTTTTTATAATATTAACAAAGACTTATTATTTTTTTTTTTTTACTGAGTATTCATGTCATTAATAAATTATAATAAATAAGATAAAAATGGTTCCTAGATGCTGCGTTTGGAAATGCCTGAATGTCTTCCATAAACCCAGTATACTGGAAACGGTAAGGACCAAAAGATTACAATGGGTCGGGCATGCTTGGCGTAGCCAAAATCCACTCATACGCATATAGTACTAGAAAAAAATCCTACTGGGAAAAGACTGCTGGGAAGACCACGTCTGAGATGGAAGGACGTAGTTAGGCAACGGTTAGAAAAAATTGGACTCAAGACCAATTACTTATTATTTTATTATTATTATTATTTATTAATTATTACTTATTATTTTGAATTGACTCTAAGTCATGAATTCGAGTAATAGAATTATTGAACCATATAAGTGAAGCATATTCAAGGCGAGATACTACCAAAGAGAAATTAACAGTTTTAAGGGAATCAGCACAGTAGAACTCGTGGCAGTTTCGTTTAAGGAAATGTAAGTTAGATAAGGCCTTAATTTTTATAATATGCATATATGCTTTTAAAGTAAGCTTATTATGAAAGTAATACATAATTCATCTACTTTGTCTAGTCTACGAAGGAGACAATTTTTAATAAGGTGTTTATGTAGTATGGGCGTTTTTTAGAGTATAGGATAAGACATAATATTTATTTATATTGAGAGTCATACCATTATTATTACACCAATCGACAAATTTAAGAATATCAACCTAGAGCAATTAGCATCATTTATATTATTAACTGGCATAAATAATTTTGCATCGTCTGATAAGATCAGTATATTCGAATATTTTAAGATATTCACAACATTATTGATAAATTGGAAGAAAAAAAAAGATATTTATTGTGTAATGCACCGTTAATTAATAGACCCCACGAAATGCTGTTAATTTACCTTCTGATTAAAAAATATCTACTCCATTTATTTGGAAAAATGTTTTCAACTGAAGTTTTAAGCCCGCTGAGTAGCCAAAATAAAATTACTAAGCATATACTTTTTATGAATCATTAATAGTTAAATAAAAACATGTAGAAAGGTTTGTTCCTTCCAAGCACTTCCTACACTGAATCGACGGCTGTTGTATTTCTCCAGATATGCATCGAAACTTTCATTTGGGATTGGCTTTATCACATTCAGTCAGCTTGGTCTAATTCAAATGCCGACCCTGTTGTACTGGCTTTTCGCTTTACGAATATTCGTCGATAACTATACTGAATACACGTAGTAATGGTTTGTACAAGGTTTTTTTTTATTAAAATTTAATATTTGTTTTACGGATTATTAAAACCAGTAGTGGTAAAATAATAAAATATCTATGTGCGTTATTCCTATGTACATACTATATCTGATTCGATAACATTTTCAACATTTGATGATTTGTTATAACTTTTAAATTTCTTATATAAAAAGTAATACTAAAAAATGCACAAAAAATAAGAAATTCGAGTAGGTATTGACAATTTTATATATTGTTTTGTTGTTAGATCTAATGATAACATGAAATAAATGTATTACTTAATGTCATTAGATTTAATATTTTATTCCTACAATATAAAAAATAAGACTTAAGAGATACATACGTTTGTCGAATTTTAAAACCTGTGATTGGAATTATTATAATAGAGTAGAAACTATGGTACGGAATATATTTTTTAAGTAAACGCAACAAAACCCATTAAATAGTTATGAAGAATAAAAGTAACATTTCAATGTTGATTTTAAAGGATAGGAAACAATTTTTTTTTAGCCTTTATTAACACAATATGACGGCTCAACAATTACATATTACAACAAAGTTTACAATTAGAATATTAAATATACAAAAAAACATTACATAATGGATATTGGATACAAGTAAATATAACAGTGGAATAGAATAGTAATAGATAATTTATATACAAAATGAAAAAGTAAGCTAAATAGTGCAACCAGTGTTCAGAAGAAAAAAATATAAAAAAGGGAACTGAGGGGACTAAGGATGACAAGCTAATGCCATTGTGAAAAATTAAGAGGAAGGAAAGACCACTTGGCGAGAAAATCATTAGAGAAGACTGATTTAAAGAAATGAGAAAAATCGAAATTTATGAGATGGAATAAAAGAGTAAATAAGAAAGATGTGGCTTTAGCTAAAGAGTCAGGCACTTTTTTCGACTGGTTCACGCAGTGCAAAGAAAAAATATGGAAAAGGAGGACTTAAATCGAAAGAATAACAGGGAAACAGTGGGGAAACAAAAGGATTTGAAGTACTAACCATATGACTCACCTGAAAAACTGAACAAATTAGGAAGGACCTTGGTAGAAGTCAATGTAAAGCAGTAAATGAAAAATAGCAGCACATTATACGGAAAAGGAAGTTTTAAGATGTGAAATACACATCCAGGTTTTGAAGAAGAAGCAGACTCATCATAAAAATTAAGCATAAACGGGAAAGTTGGTAAAGATATAGTGTAAGAACATATTATTAACAACAGATGAAGATAGGGTTAGGAGAGTAGAGGGAGAAAAGCTTAGAAAATGTGGGATGACATGAATGGTCGAAGAAAGTATTTATGGTTTGGAAGGTCACTGATTCCGAATTTAGCATCAGTTTTCAATTGTATCCATTATTTTTGTAGTGATGACGGTCATGGGTCAAATAAAGTCAGTATGTATATACCGCCTGCCGTGAATAGTAATGGCTTTTAGTATGCTATGTGGAGTGTGTACCTCGCAGTTATCTTTTATTTTTAATAACCCGGATCCTACTAGCTCTGTGGTGTGTGTATATAATCGAGACGTCGATGGCGTTAGGGGCTAAGTACAGCCAAGCACTCCTACTTTGTAATTTATTGAAGATGGGCATTACGTTGAAATTGTGTTTTAAATCGCATACCGAAGGTATTTGGGTTTTAGCCAGGAAAAATAGGTTTTGACATATTGTCTGGATAAGGCTTACGTGGGAATTGCTGTGGGTATAAGCACATGTATACCTCTCCTACATGTTTACGTTTATGGTAGATCCTCTCCGTCATTGGAATACAAATTTTCCTGGTTAATCCAATTGCCAAATATCCTACGGTGGGTTGAACGAAGGTTACCTGGTTTTCCGCTAAGGTAGAGGGGAAAGGTACTACATGGAACATTTTGAACAGCCGCTTTTGACAGATAGGTATTTCGATGTTATAAATTAAATTATTGCCAGTGAAAATGACTGAAAAGTCCGTTAGGCTAATGAAATCTAAAATACTAAATTGCAGTCTAAGCGGTAGCGGTAATTGCACGTTTTCCGGTAACTCTTTTTCGATGTCTTTAAGTTGTTCTATTAAGGCCCCTGGATACCGACCGTTTTTTTCAGCCAAAACACATCATTTTTTGTCCATCGCACAGGGTGAACCATTGATCCGATAGGCAATCTAAAAACAGATATGAATTCGTCATGAAGTTTTCTTGAGATCGGTCAAAGCACTTTTTTCAATTTTTAATTTTAAACCTTTCCAAATTTGATTTTAATATTTAAAATTTAATAAAATGTTCAAACGTGTTTTATGCGTAGTAGGAATAAGATATCAAAAAAGTACGCTGACCGATCTCAAGTAAACTTCATGACGAATTCATATCTGTTTTTAGATTACTTATCGGATTACTGGTTCAGCCTGTGCGATGGACAAAAAATGTACTATTATATTAACTAAAATGGCTTTAACTCATAGACAAAATTATTTTAATTAAAAACAATACCGTGAAGCTCATATAAATTAACCGGTAAATTAATTAACATGGTCGAAATTTAATAAAACCACTTTTTTCTTAAATAATGCCTATACAAAACTCCTTAAAAATAGTCGGTATCCAGGGGCCTTACGACGCTGGTATTCACTACGTTCGGGCGTATTCGGTCAAGACGTGCAGTTGAAATTGCTGAAATGAAATCCCTTGATTCCAAATTAAATTCATTAATAATACTATTGAGATTTACTAAATATTCTAACACATTTTCTGAGAGTAAATAATTATCCAATTATTTTTTTTTATTTATCTTGCTCTCCTTGTACTTCACTTATAACATTGCTTAATTTAATTGTATTATTATTTAATTTTTCGGCTATAGCCCTAAAATTATTTAAGCTAGATTGTAAAATTATAGTTTGCATTTTCTGTAATTTCAACACTGACTTTACGCGCTGTATATTGTTATTGATGTGGTTATTTATTTCGACCAAGTCGTCTTCATTTAAGTTACCGAACATAAATCTATTGATTTTACCTACTATGTACAAAAGCGCCCATTTTTCCCTGAAAAAAAGTAAATTTTTTATACTAATGAAAAAATGTAAAGATGACCTAATTATTATTAAACAAATAGGAATTAACACATTTGCAATAACTAATCCTCGACCATCTCTAACAATAAGAACTTTTGATGTTGAAATAACAAATCTTCAAATTGACTACAACCAACAAGGTTTAATAAAAATATCCATATATTCATTATAAATAATGAATTGTTATAGGAATTATAGGAAATGATGAAGTTCTTATTCCTAAAATGTACCCACGTGAATTAAATAATAACAGCAGACTAGATTTTTATCGAGTTTTACCAATATCCTGGACAAATATTAAATCTTTAAAAATCTCTAATTATGAACATAAACCACAATTATTATACTTTACCAATACAACCGAAATTTAAAATAATAAATGGGCAGCAAATGTTCCAAATATTCATGTAACTAAACAATTAGCAAACCCAGATGAATACTTAGGAAATTTAATTTTAAAGAAAATCCCACAACCTTTTATTGATGAATTTTTAGGAGACATAATTTATTGAACATGGTTAACATTGCTGACTCTAATGATGGCATTTATATGTTATAAAATATATCCAGTAATGATAAAGGTAGATTTTATGACATTACAACCACCATTACCACCTAAACAAAACTCCCTTAAAGGAAACTCCCTTAAAGGTAAATCAGCATAAAACAATATAAAAAAAAAAAAATCCAACAACACACATAGATATACACACGACACTCAACAACACCGCTGACAAATAGAATAAAACAACAACAGCCAGTTCAAGAAATTAAAATCAGTATTGCGAAAATGGCCCAGCCAAACGGTGTGCAGTTCTTGCAAGAAAACGACCCGGAAAAACATACCAGAAAATTGAAGAAAAGAAGTTAAACTAACGAATATGAAGAAAATACTAACGGAACCAATTATTGGAGCCACAACAGCAGCCACGACGACAGCAGCAGCAGCAACAATAACAACTACAGCAACCAAAACCAGAAAATCTAATATGGAATTGGATAATGAAATTATGGAGAGGTTTGGGGCTCTGGTGGATTTCATCTCCAAGGAATGAAAAAAAAAATGTAAATATTTATTCAATTTTAAGGAAAGGGAATTAGAATTTTAAAAAACGGGAATTAAATTTTAAGAAAAAGAGGATAATATTTTAAGGAAAAAAATTTTAATTTTAAGAAAAGGGATTAAATTTTAAGTATTTGTATATAAAAAACAAAGATACAGGTTATAAATCCACACACTTTCCTCTCAACAACTACAGATTTTCTTTTATTCACTTAACAAAAATAAAGGAACTCATCTTCTCTTTTTAACTACATCGTAAAAAAAATAATAATAATAGCAAAAGATGAAATTTAAACAAAAAAAACATACAAAAATTGCAAATGAATGTAAATGAATGCAAATATATATTCATGTATATTTAAAAAAAAAGAGAGAGAATTAACTGACAATATGTAGAATATACAAAACAAGACGAGGTAATAATGTATATCAAACAAATCCTTCAATCTATCCGTAAACATCATCATGAACAGTCTTAATACTTAACTGAATATATTTTTTTTTTAATGATAGTTTTTATTATTGTATACATTTAAAATATGAGGATATATTTGTTTTAAAACAACGGGGACTGTAGTACCTATAGTTCTTAAAGACAAATGTATATTAGCTAATAAGTAATTAAATTTAGGCCAAACAATCAAAACAAAATTGTATCACAGTAAAAATTTCAATCGTGCTTATTATTTAAAGCCGCCCAAACTACTATGTTGGTTGCACTCTCCCGTAAGCGTCCGTTCTGTTACGAGGAGGGTATTGTCGCGATTTTATTGTTTTTACATTGTTTTTATGGATTTTATAATGTTGTGTGTGTTTGTTTATTTCTGAGTTGCTTTTCTTTTTACTTAATTTTAAAAGTATTACCTTTTCTCCAATCTCTTTTAAGGTAATTCAAACCAAGTGTTCTTTAATAATAATTGTATTGTGTTAAAGACCGCACCTCCCAGAGTACGGCCCTTGTTTCTTTGCTAGTGTTAGTACTTGCGTCCAAGCTATCAACCTGTTTATTACAGTTATAAAGCTAGACAGTATAATTGTTCTGAGGCATTACTCTATTTATAATCAGAGGCTTGATCGTAGGATGGAAAGCACCCGAGGCAGAATCAATCCGGAAGGCCACTAGAGCTCTGCCACATTTGTACAAATGGGTTTAAAAATATGACGATAAGATACCCTCTGTTTGCGATGTTAGGCATAATTTAATACATTCCCAATTCTTCACAAATGAGAAAGAAAAAGTGCATGGTTGTACTTAGCGCTAACCCCTATTGATATAACTATAACATTTGTAACTCGTACACATATACAACTGAGGCAGTGAGTGCAAAAGTGGACTAACCCACAAAAATTGAAAAATGGAGAAAATAGTATCATTTTATTTAGAATTGAAAATAGTTTAATGCAACACTAGCTTTTTTTGTTTTTTTTTTTAATTTCCGCTGGAAAGCAGTACTTTAAAAACATGTATGCACCTAGTACAGTCTAAATGAAAAACTTTAAAATTACATTATTCCCTTTTTGGTAAATTATGAAGATACCGCGATATAGGTAGGGTAGGAGGACTAATAAATGATACCGTTACCACCCTCTACCATAAATAGGCTAGTTAGAATTAAGTAGGTTATTAGTTGATCCATTTTACAATTTATATAATTAGATTAGAGTGACAAGCTTGCTGGCAGCCTTATTATTACACTTAAATTTCTAAATTATTTTTATTGCTTATACTAATTCCAGCAATGGCCAGCATTGTCCTTTTCTTTAACGGAGTTCAGTTAAGAGTAGAGGCCGGATTGATAACCCATTACTTTCGCGAGTCTGGAGTGTTTTCCCACAGCGCAAGCTCAGACTTTGACGAGATGCGACGAATGACCAGAGGAATTGCAAGATTGTTTTCGTCGCACTATGGTAAGCCCTCATTTCAGGATAGGGTCTCGAGTCGCCTGTGTGTCCAGTTTAGGAATAACTCGACTATCATTATCCTGTTAACAAAAAAAAGCACTATAATAGCAAACTAACTAGGGAAAGTTATAGGGAGTCAGTACGCCAAATGACAAGTTACCTCTCGGAAAATGGTTTGTACTAGCTCAACATCCCAGGTATGCAGAGACCGGATAACGGCCGAATATGGAGCAAAGGTCATCTTCGAAGAGTTGCCTGCAAAGTGATAGACGTTAGGATAACGACACTGGCCCCGCTTTTTTATTATCTGGTGCACGAGTTCACAACGTTTCATTCCAAGTTTCAGAGAACCTAGTACACATCCCTGGACCGTCACCATATCTAATTTTTTTTAAGACCACATATTAACTATAAAAATCATACATTTATAAATAAGAATAAAAAATAGCAATAGCCATCAGTTACAAATAGTTAGGTTTCGGTTAGGTAGGCTCAAGGGGAGCACATGAAACTGGTAGCACGACTTAAACGAAACGAAGCACAATCTACTCACGGACGGGGTGATAACACTCCTGATCAAAATGTTATGCCTAGCAATTTCGCTTAACTTGAAGTTGACGGTTGTGATGGTAAAATGCAAAATTAATACGTGTTACTATCTCATTGTGAACCACTTCTCCTTTTTCCTAGAAAATAATTATATCTAAAGACTTAATCCAATGATGTTTAATATTGCCAAGTTATTTTCATTACATTATCATATGTTACCATATTTTGCCATTCAATGCCATTTAATTCTACATATTGCCACATTTAAGCAAACTATATAAAATACAAAGGTTAGAATTCGGAATTGATTTTAACGATCTTTTTTTTTTTTTTTTATTAAAATAAAGACAATATTTACAATCTGTATACAATAAAACAATAGGTAAAAGAGCTGAAATAGAAACTAGACAAGACGACGTGAAAGAAGGGAGCGTCCATTAACACTACTTCCAAATAGGAATTTAAATTTTCAGTTTAAGGGATTAGTACTTTTTTACATTTTTTTAAAATTGTATGTTAAGAGTTGAGTAAATCGCGTGGCCAGTTCCGTTTTAGTCGGCGAGGAGGATTGTCGGGAATTGTGAGAGAAGCTAGCTTAGATATAAGAGGGATTTTAACGATCTTATAGAAAAAGAAGTAGCTAATCTAGATTTTATTAGAACGGTCGATTCTCGAATAAAAGTAGTACTACGCATAAGCTATCGAAGGATCTGTGTCTTATTTAGGGTTATATTGATATAATTATCGTGGCTTATTTATTATTTTTACCGCGCAGACGGACATATGCATTATTGTGAATAAGTATATATATTATAATGTAGAGATGTAGTCTCGAAAATGTTAACAGGTTTTTTTCTATTTATGAGACCTTTTTCTGAGAAGTATTTTTTACCACCAAAATGGCTAGAACACAGAAAAAATTGTATACATTAATAGTTATACTCTATAAAAAATTTACCTGAAAAAGGTTGATGACAAAAGGTCTTAACTATCCACCATTATTAGTGAGACAGACCATCCTAGTAGGTATATCATGTCAAGGGTAACGGAAGTTAGTAGGTATGTCATCTTAACTGTGTAGAAAAAAAACCTGTTAACATTTTACTACAATATAATATATATACTAATATTATTACTATTGGTTTTGAAATAATTTGCCAAAGAATCATGATATAATTTGTATTATCTTAATTATTATTTACAAGCATGGAAATTGTCCATATTATTATTTCCGGCTGCTCTACAAAAACAAATTAAAAAAAGAAATGAAAAATGGCAAGATTTTTGTAAAAAAAAGTAAAATATTTTAAGAAATTGTACATTTTAACGATATATATAATGAATTAATAGATTAATATAGCTATTAGAACTTCTAAGTAATTTCCCCACAGAAAAAGTACTGTATTTTACTTAATAACAAAAACGAATAACGAAACTATGACAAACAACTTAGGTACTAAAAACGTAAGTTTTACTTAGTAAAACAAAGTTGATATTGGTGTGTGTTATTAATTAATAATTTCACGTAAATTTAAACTGATGAAAAACTTAATAAATGATCTAGTCAGTTGGCTGTCGAAACTGCTTCGGGAAAAGTTCGTCGAGAATTAAAATAAAAAGATAACGCTAAACACATACACAGTCAATAATAAAGATTTCCGAAATAAATACTCCAAATTTAATATCAATTATTTATAATATTTAATATTTGGGTATTTTTAACTAGCAACCAACGAAAAAACATTCAGTTTTATAAATATTATTGATACGCTATTTTCTAGTAAACACTAAATAATTTAACTGAATAATTTAGAATAGATAAATCGAATTTAATATGAATATTTAATTATTTAAAAATAATAATGTATAATAATTTATGAAAGGGGTTTTGTTCAAAGTGTAGGTAATTATTATGAGAAAAAAACTGTTTACCTGAAAAAAATATATAAAAAGTATTTTTTAATTCTGACACATTATACTTTTATACATATCTTAATAGCAATTGTTTAACCAACCCAAAGAGGGTTTAATTAAAAATACTTAACGATTTTCATATAATAATGAAATAGCCCCTTCATAAATAAAACTATAAAATCATAAACTGGTTTGTGTGCAAAAGAGCGACATAAGCCACGACTACTTGGTTAACGTATTTGATTAATTTTTACTTCTTTCAAATACATTTTTATAAAAATCATTAATTCTTTTAGTACTATTTAAAAGTATGTAAACTAAAGGTTCAAAACGTCATATTACATATTATATCATAATATAAATTACCTACCAATATATTATGCATGTAAAATATAATATCATAAGCAATTATTATTTCTATAGATTATATTGGAAGTTATATTTTTTGGAACAAACCTAATGCAACGTTTATTTACTCTTGTTCCGAAAATATGTACTTTGTGCCAATTGTTATTTTCTCCAAAATGTTTAACTACCATGAACGATTGTCCCACAAAACATTTGGAACAAATTGTCATTGGAAGAAAAACAATTTTAGAACAAATAATACTCACCCGGTCACGGCGGCGGCGTCTTGGGCGCTCACAGTACTTACAGTCGAACAATGAAAAAAAAAAAAAGTTTAGCACTGATGCGCGTTGACGCACACAATAACACTTACCCCAACGCACACTTGGGTTTCCAAAAGTTACAACCGCTGCCATCAAAATGAGATGGGTAATAATTAGATATTATACACGAGTAAATCAAAATTGAGGTTCTGTGTCGAGGGCCTGTAAAGAGGTTCTGTCGAACAATAACTAATATAATATGTTCAACCCGCTTGCCAGTGCTATAACACTGTCACCGCGAGAAAAGAAATGATCACACGGTATAAATAATTGTATTAAATCGATAAACGAACAATTAAAAAAATATTTTAATTTCGATAAATGTATTGTTGACACAGTGTATTTCTTAATTTCCGCGATAAAATCTTTGTTATAACGTACAATGTTTTTGGTCAACAATTTTCTGATTCCATACTTACACAAATTTTGCATTATTATGCTGCTAAACCATTGCATAGGATCAATACCAAAAAAGTATTATTCAAACTAATCAACATTTTTAATAAATATAACGTTATTTTTCGCTGGGTGTATATCTCAACGATAAAATGAATTTCTAAAATTATTATTTTATTAGACAAAATAGATCAATGTAATATTATGTAAAAGTTATAATACTAAGTCTTTACATACATATACATTTTTTAATGTAATGCACATTAATACAGAGTGATCCACTTATCGTGAACCACTCAATATCTCTATAGGGTTTAATAAGAAATTAAAATTATTTTTTTCATATTGTTTTTATACAAGTAATAACAAGAAACGATTTCATAGACCGCATAAATGCTACTATGCTGATTCAAAGTCAACTTGTATATATTTTTTTTTATCTTTAAAACCATTTTGAATGGTATCTTTTTTTGCTTATGCCTACCTAAACAGGTTTAGATGAAAAAAAATGTTTTTAATTACTATCAAGGATGCTGTGGTATTAAATATTTAAAAAAATACGATAGAGAAATGTTTGAAACGATTTACTGTAACAACTTTTTTTAAGTTACCACGTAAAAAAATTTTCACAATTTGCTCATTGCATATATTATTTTCACCAAAGACGAATAATTTTTTTTGTGTGCATTGTCAGCCATCGCAGCTGTGTTGCTAAAAAAAAAGGGCCATCGCCAAAAGTATAGTTTACATACCGTCAACTAACGTCATCGATTGTTCGACTGCGTTTATAAACAAATTATAAATCGCCCTTAATTTTTGGCAAAATAGTCAAAAAAAGTTAATTATTTGTATATGTTACCGTTTAAGTTTAAAAAGTCGACCTTCAATGGACTTTGTAGACCCCAAGAATAGATATTATACGTTTTCAGTCGGTATTTTGCCATATTCGTTTTATTTGACTACTTTTTGCGCATCGATGAAAAAAATCAAAAAATAGTTTTAGCAAATAAATGTGATATATTTGTTTAATGTCCTACACTTTTTTTTTATATTCTTTATATGAAATGGCAAGTATTATGTCTAAAAACTATTCGTTTTGTAGCTCAGTTGAAGTTCAGTTTATAGTAGTTAAACACAATGGCCTTCAAATTCGCTATTTTGTTACTATCATCTGTCATAGTTAATAACTCTGCATCGCCACCAACTAATGAAGAAGTAATATATTATATTTTATATACTTAGAGCCATATTTTGAAACTATAGATTATTACTATAGGTTACAAACAGCTCATAGTTTATTACTCTACAGACAGTACAGTAATTTTTTTTTAGAAATTATAATTTTCTTAGCTCAACGATTTTCAATAAAAAAAATTACCATATTTGTTTATATAACACAAAACAACCACAACTAATCTGCTATTAGAATGTTAGCGTTTTAAATTAGTTCGAAAACTATAACAATATTTTTTAGGTTAGAATTTTTCCGTAATCAGGCAACTACCACGTCACACGTTGACAAAAAAGTTGTCTGAAAATTTTTTTTTTTTTTACGTAGAAAATAAATTAGATAAATATTGAAATAATTATGAAATAAAATGTAATTATTGAAAATAAACATTTCAGGTTATACATAATGCCTTTGAGTTCGCTTATGACTGTTACATTTATGAAGAACCAGGTTCTGATTGCACTATGAGTCTTGGCAAGTCCGATTTTTTAGATTTTGTGGGTAAAGAAGACAATTTCGAATATGTAAACAATTTTTGGTCAGAGAACTCGGTTTCACTAGAAGCACAAAGTAACCAATATATTATTATTTACTCAATGTACCATTTAATATTAATTTTTAAGTATATATATTAAGATATACAATTGTACATTTTGGTGGAAGTTGAGTATAATTTAAGTATAAATAAAAACACAACGATATTAATATGATTAAAACCAATACTATTAAACATAAAATCACAAAGTATAATAAAAAATACAGAACAGTATACAACGTTACAGTTATACAATATAAATAACAGTGGGTATCCGAAACTTAATGCTGAAGCTTATACAGGGTGGTCCACAATTATTTGACAAATTAAATACAGCTATTTTTATCAGCGCACATTTCTCTACTGCACTCCACCTCTCATCCTACCCTTAGTAACTTAAAAAGTAATTATCCAAACCTGGTTTCGACCAGTCAAAATTTTCAGAAAATTGTTCTTAAGAATTTTTTTTAAAAAAGTGTAACAAAAATAATTTTAATAATTAAAATAGTTCACTGCAATAAAAACCGTGATGCTTATAAGCGCAAATTAGTATAAATTATTTAAAAAAAAAAAATCTTAAAAATATTCTCAAGAAAAATATTTATTTAATTTGTTAAATCATTTTGAGCCACCCTGTATATATCGTAGAATCTAATTAAAATTAATCTTGTAACATACAACATTAATTTATTACATTATCATTTCTATAATATTCGCACACTATTTTACAGAAAGTTATACTTAATGTATTACTTATTGCATACACATATTTCATAATCCGATAACATAGTATTATTTATATTCAATAAAATATTTAAAACAAACGGTAGTAGTAGTTAAAACTCAAAATACCAGCATGTTTAAACTGTTTATGCAAGATCTACCCAATAATGAGAGAGAGAGCCCTACTTCAAATTATAAACCAACTAATAATTTCCATTGGCATAAAATCAAAACTTGTTTAAATCACCTGGTTTTGTTTGAAATGAGGAATTAGAATATAAAGATGAATGTTGAAGTACTTGAAAATTTATACTTTAAGTTAAAAACGTATACATTATTTAAAGTGAGGAAGGGTAAGAAAAATTTGTAAATAGATCAAAATAACAGAAATAATTACTAATTAATTTAGAAATATACATAATTTGTTAAAAGCACTCATGGTGTTGGATTGATGATGAAATTAGAATAGCGGTACCCGCGTGTGACGTACCATCCGGATGATTGGTTTTGTAGATATTGTAACCCGGGAAAAAATGTTTGGAACTGGAAGTATAATGGGTTTCAGTGATTAGAGCTAAATCAATTTGATTCTCTAAAAGAAAGTTTAATAGTTCGGATTCTTTTTGTTTGAGGCCGTTAGCATTCTAGAGAATGATTTTAAGTGATTTATTATACATTCGGGAGTTAACATGAAATATTTTTGTGCCACAGTTATATTAATAGTTTCGATTACCTGCTTTATAAATATTAAATATGTAAATAAATGATGAATTTTATTTGCTTTTCAGATCAAATATATTTAGAAGATTTTAAGGAACTCGTGACTTTGATTTGCAAAAATCAAGGTATTGATATAAAAGTCTTTCTTGAAAAAAGAATAGCAGCAGCTAAGGTAATCTAGCTTTAGATAAAATTTCATATTTGTTTTGCTTAATTTGTATTGTAATATTAGTAGATAAGTATCTTTATACAGGGTGTTCCAGCATGAAAGGTAAGTAATAGGTGATTGGACATCTGGAGAATCCCCAAAAGGGCCCCCGTTTTTTTTTTCGTTAAGTAAATAATGGAAGGTTTCGTCAGTAAAGTAAAAAAAAAATGACTTAAAAAAAAAACTGTGTGTGTCACGGGACACGCGATTGACGTGAAACAGAGACATTATGTTGTATATAGCTTTTTGATAACTCGATGTATGAATATTATTGAAGACTATTGAAGAAAGTAAAAATTAAAGAAATACAAACATTTGTATATTTGTTGATAAAAAAATGATTATATTTCCGTCCGAACAATACTCAATACGACCAATCATCCGTTATTATAAAAATTCATTACACCAAATCCGTTTGGTCGTTGGTTGGGGTGGCGGAGGTGAGGGCGTTTAAGGTTGGGATAGATTTAAAAATTGTACTTCAATATAGTAATATTGTATATTGTTTAAAAGTGTTCCGAATTAAATATTTTATAACAAAGTAATTCACACATTTTTAATATAATATTATACAAAAAAAACATCAGATTGTTATCTTACTGTCAAATTATTTCAAATATAATAATATTTCAAAATAAACGAATAATTAATAATATAATAATTTATATTTATTTTATTATTCATTTTTGAGATGTAGGACTTTGAAATTTATTCTTTATTTTAAGAACATCTATTGTATACCAGGGAATTGGTTAACTATGGACCAGTCAATAACTTAGAAGATATTAGACCTTTTTTAATAATTTTTTTTATAGTAACTAGTTGGGACAAACTTAATATATTTTTGATAAATAAAACCCCATCCCTTATATGTTAAAACCGTATGAACTTAAAAATTTTAAATGTTAACGTAAATAGTTTATCAACTTTTTAAATTAAGAAACATTTGCTGAACATTTTGACTGGTCGATAACCAGTTTTGGAAAATTAGTTTTTAGGTTATTCAAGTTTTAAATTTAGGACAGGAGGAAAGATGGAGTATACAGATGTTTTTATCTGCGCGCATTATTCAACTGCCCTTCCCCTTTTTCAATTATGTGCCAGAGCTAAGACATGAAAATGTCAAATAAGAAAAAGACAGTTTTTCAGCCAAGTCTGCAACCACGAAAGATCATTTTCATGTCTCGTTGAAGTACCGAATAAATTTAGAGTAGTGGTGGAATTATAGATAATGATATAGTATAATAACGAGCGGTAACAAGTTAGTATAATAAAACGTCAAGTTTCTGGCTAAAATTGTAGTGTTTATTGCTGGCTTAAAACAATTCATAGAGAAATTGGGCTCTTAAACTGTTTTGAATTTATTATTTAGTTCTAATTTGAACGTTGAACGTACAACATATCTCTTATCTCAAATCAGATAACAGCGTAACAGATTAACATTCGAAATAGATCCGAAATGGTCATTCCGATAATTGTCTTTCGTCGTCGCTTCGTAGTTTTTGTTACATTGCGGCGCGTAACAGCGTAACGCTTTTTTGGTAACACTTTTTTTCGGTTATTTACCGGCTAAATCTCACCCTTATCTCCTACCCCTATTCCACTCCCGTTCCCAACCCTTTCGCTTTTTTCGTTCCGCCTTTTGGTAACGCTTTTTTGGTAACGCTTTTTGGTAACGCTTTTTCGGTTATGTGCCAGAGCTAAGACATGAAAATGTCAAAAGTATGTTGTACGTTCAACGTTCAAATAAGAACTAAATAATAAATTCAAAACAGTTTAATTCTCTATATATTAAACTATGTTAAGTTACTTTTGGCCAGATAATAAACACTACAATTTTAGCCAGAAACATGATTGTACATAATTTTTTAATCTCCTTGGCTTATGCTGTAACTGGAAGCTCCATGTAATATATTTTTTTTTAACTATAATTCCACAACTAATCTTAATTTATTCGGTACTTCAACGAGACATGAAAATGTTCTATCGTGGTTGCAGACTCGGCTGAAAAATGTTTTATTTCGGTTATGTGCCAGAGCTAAGACATGAAAATGTCAAGAGTGTTATTTGCTTAGTGTTACCAAAAAAGCGTAACGAAAAAAGCGTTACCACACGGAGATGGGGTTGGGGGGTGGGAATAGGGGTGGGATGGGGTTGGGGTGGAAGATAGGGGTGGGAGATAGGGGTGATAGATAGGGGTGAGAGACAGGGGTAAAAGATAGGGGCTAAGAGATGAGGATTGGGGTTTGTGGGTGGGAATGGGGGTGGGGAGATATATGGTGTATTCACAAGATTAGAAATTGATAATCAATTCAATAATTTAAGGGGCCAAATTCTCTATGAATTGTTTTGGGCCAGATATTATGAAAATGTGGCGGCCCCACATACAGCACTGTAGCGGATGTTTGGCCACGAGGCGCCACAGCTAGCGCAACCTAGCTGTCGGCATCGATACCGCCTCAACACATAGTCAGATCGCCAGATCTCGGTAGTTGTGACGAACCGTAGCGAACTTCTCGCATGTGATCAAAGTCATCCAGAGCGCACATATAAATACGCACACGACAACTACCGACCAATGTCTTCGGACACCGTCCGGGCAACCTTTTGCCTGCATCCGCCACAAAAACACTAAAATATTAGCCAGAAACATGATATGTTTACTAGCCACCTTGGATACATACAAATGTATCCCGTGGTGTTGCGGAATCGTACGCAAGCTGTTAAAATATAATATGTAATACCTATGTGAAAACCTTTAATAGAGTCTTTCATGCTGAAACAGCCTGTATAATATTAATAACACTTTTAAATATCATCACCGACAGTGGCAAATATTACAATTATATACATTGTTTTATCCAAGGGTTAAAAACGTTATCAATTCTAAATTTACGCTACTTTAAGCGTGGTTTAAGTACTAAATAAGCCGATTAAAATAAATAGTAGAATGATAAAATAAAAACATTTTAAATTTTGTATACAACTATCCGGTTTTTTTTTGTTATAAGTTTTATATTGTATGTCTAATATATGCATAATTAAACTTTCTGAATCGTTTTTGTGAAATATATTAGATACATAAGGAATTAATTATAGAAATAAAAAAATAATCGAAATAAACTTTCCAGTTAATAACGAATGCCTTTGATATTGCTAATGGCTCTAACAAGCTTGGTCCTATAAGAAATACGATGAGTATTCGTCAGTCCGGATTTTTAGATTTTGTGGGTAAAGAGGACAATTTAAAATATATAAATAGTTATTGGACAGCAAATTCAGCTTCAGGAAAAGCACAAGGTAACCATTAAATACACTTATAATATAACATTTAATATTAATTTTTAAGTAAATATTTAAAATAAACTTTTGTAATAATCTAAAGTTAAAACACAAAAACCCAGCAATATTTAAATTATTTATCAAAGATCTACTGAATGTTGGGGGAAAGCGCGATTTTAATTTTTGAACAAACTAAAATACTATTGTTGGTACAAAAACAAAACTTTTTTATAACACCTGTTTCGTTTGAAATAAGGTATTAGAATAAACCTCAATGTTGAAGTACTTGAAAATTATGTATTTTCAGTTAAAAATATGTATAAAAATAATCAAAAATGTATAAGTATTCATGAGTAAGAGAAATTTTTAATAAGAACTAAAGAGCAAAAGTATTTTTCAATAAAAACAGGAAATTGAATAGTTTGTTTAAAGCACGCTCGTTTTTGGATTTTGTTCGATGGTTTCTAAAAAATATTTGTTGTGCCACAGTTATAGTTTTGAGTACCTTCATCTGTTTTCTATAGTATACAGAGTGATCATAGTATGATGAACCACTCAATATCTAATAGGGTTTAATAAGAAATATAATTTTTTTTTTTTTTGATAATGTTTTTTTACAATGTGATCTCAGTCTAACTATTTTTGTTTTTACCCCAATCCCAACTTATTGGTTTTTTGATAGAAACTTAATTAAAAACACATACATTTCATTATCATTTGGAATTAAGAATAATGTTTTGACTACTGTTTACCGGCTTTCTATATCCTATAAATGTAGATACATAATGCATTTTTAAATTAAATACATATTTTTTGATTGTTTTTTTAGATAACATAGGTTTCAAAGAATTTAGGGAACTTTTATATTGGATTTGCTCAAAACGAGAATTTGTTATAAGTGACTTCCTTGAAGAAAAGATACCAGTAGCTAAGGTAACCTAACTTTGGATATAATATCATAATAGTATTGTTTAATTTATATTTTTATATCAGTAGATAGGTATCTTTTTATGATAATCTTAATACTTTTAAATATCTTTAGTTTTATGAACAAATATTACATTTAAACTATTATAAATATTGCATTATCCAAGGAGTGAAAACTTAATAATAATAATTGATATTATGATATAATAAAAAATATTATTTTAATGTGTAATTTAACAGTTTGATTTTTTTAAAATTATTATTTTATAATGTACTTTATTCTATATAGAATTAAATTCGATTTTTTATGAAATAAACTTTTCAGGCTATCAAGAAATCTTTTGACTTAGCTGTAGACTATTATCATAATTATTGTGCTGAAAACATAATTTTTAGCCAGTCCAACCGATTCCCCAAATTTAAAAGCAGATATATTCGTCAATCCGACCTTTTAGATTTTTTGGGTGAAGACGAAGGGAATGTGTATTTACGTTGTTTAAACGACTATAGGACAGCGAATCCTGTTTCGGTAGAAGAACGAGGTAATTAATATTTTTTAAATAAATATTATATATATATATTTTTTTTTTTTCTTACGTAAAAAAAGTTTAAAATATTTTCTAATTAATACAAAAAAAACTATATTTTATTTGTAGTGCGCTTTTTTTTTGGAATTTGTACGTTTGGGGCAAAATATTTGTTGTGCCATAGTTATTTTAATACTTTTGACAACTATTTGACAACGTTCTTTCTATATCCCAAAAATGTAAATACATGATTATTTTTAAATGGAAAATACATTTTTTATATAGCCATATCGGAAAAATATTTGAGTCTCTTGCTTTTAAATGTATTAAACCGGTTGTAAATCAGATCCTTGTCAATGAATAATAAGGTTTTTCGTCCACGTCGCTCAATAACTACGTATATCCTTGTCTTTGTTGACTTTGTATTTGACGTTTTTTCAAGGGGCAACCAAGTTGATGTTATTTACACCGATTTCAAAAAAACGTTTGATAGAGTGAACCATGCTGTATTACTGAAAATTCTGGAGAGTTGTGGGTTTGGAGAGCCTTTGTTATCTCGGTTCTACTCTTATTTAGAAAATCGTTAATAATATCTCCTATGGTAATACAGCCAAAGATCTCGGTATAATTATGGACCGGAAATTGACTTTTCATGCTCATATTGAAGCATCCTGTTGCAAGGCCCTAAAGATTCTTGGTCTTCTCAAAAGGATTTGTAGTGAACTCAAGATGGTAGCTCCGCTAAAAGCTCTAAACTGTGCGCTTGTTAGGTCAACTTTAGAGTTTGCTGCAGTTATTTGAGACCCATGTACTACAAATAATATAAGTCAGATCGAATTTTCCTACATAATCTGATAGAGGGGTTAATCGATTTCCCTGACTACTGAGCAAAATAAATTTTAAGGTGCCTAGTTTTCATTCCCGTTCTCCCCATCCCATTTTTATACATTTTTGTAGTAAATCTTACACTCGGAATCGTCCTATATATAGGATGATGCGTATTTCTAATGAGGACCCGTTTTTTTAATTAGCTTAATTAGTTTCACTGTTTAATTTTTACTTATATACTTGTATTGTTATTTATAATTTAGTTTTAATATATTGAAGTTCTGTTTTATATATCTCTTGGGCTGTTGCCCGTTTTGTAATAATAAATAAATAAAATATATTTTTGATTTGTTTTGTTTAGGTAAGATACGCTTCGAAGAATTTTGGGGAATTATGAATTTGATTTGCTCAAAACAACAATTTTATTTAAAAGACTTCCTTGAAAAAAGACTAGCAGTAGCTGCGGTAATTTAGTTATAGATATTATACCATATTAGTATTGAATACTGATTAATTTGTATAGTAATCTTGATAACATAATATTATTTTTAAATAACAACACCAACATGCACAAATATTACATTTGCAATCATTATATGAAAAATTTACCTTTATTATTAGCATTTATGGAATAACATTTAATTAGCAAAATACATTTTTCAGGTTATAAAAAAAGCTTTTGATTTGGCTTATGAAGTCTTCACCAAAACTGAAGAAAAAATTATTAGTCTTTCTGACTTTTTATTTTTTATGGGTGGATACGAGAAAAACTATTTGGAGGCAGCGAATTCAGTTTTATTAGAAGGAAAAAGTAACTATTAGATATACTTTATAAATAAGTTAAAATACATTTTTAAATAAATATTTATTATTAAATAACTTTTTAAAAACGCCTGGTTTCGTTTGAATAAAGTATAGTAGTACTAGTAGTAGTACCTACTACCTATATAATGACCAAAAGAGCCAAAATATTTTCTAATTCCATAGTTTGTTTTAAGTACGGTTGTTTCTTGGATTTTGTACATTCGAAGGTTAACAAAAAAAATTATTTATACCTACCATAGTTATTTTAATATTTTTGACTACTGTTAACCTGCTTTTTATATCCTAAAAATGTAAATACAATATGATGAGTTTTTAAATGAAAAATACATGTTTTGATTGTTTTTCAGAAGAGCTATACATGAAGGATTTTAAGAACATTTTGTATTTGATTTTCTCAAATCAAGAATTTGTTTTGAAAGACTTCCTTGATAAAAGGATAGCAATAACTAAGGTGTAGATATAATATTATATTAGTATTGTTTAATTTATATGGTAATATAACTATAGATAAGATATTAATATTGCATTTAAATATCTTCACTTACATGCACACAAATTACATTTACACAATTATATTCATTGTTTTATCTAGGAAAAAATATATAATTTAATTAAACGAAATTTAATTAGTAAAATTAATTTTTCAGGTTCTAAGTGAAGCTTTTACTTTCGCTTGTAGTCATTTTAATGTTGGCTATAGACAACGTTTACGTCAGTCTGAATTCTTAGATTTTGTGAGTCAAGTCGACAATATCAATTTACATCATGTAAATGTTTATTGGTCATCGAATTTAGAGTCAATAAACGAGCAAAGTAACTATTATATATACTTTTTGTGTCAATTAAAATTACTTTTTAAATAAATATTTAGTATAAAATAAACTGTTGTAAAAACTTAGAGTTAAAACTCGGCAATATTTATTAATAATCTACCCAATGTTTAGGGAGAGCTTGGGTAATATTTCAATTTTTGAACCAACTAAAATACTATTATTGTTTATTCATATTAACTTCTTTACCAAGTGCGAGAGCGTTGTGCCCTCGCAATTTTTGCAGATTTGTAATCAATATCATAAGCATAAATCGCCCAAAAAGTTTTTGGGCTTTGTCCCAAAAACTATACCATCTCCGTTACATTTAATCTCTCTAAAAATGAAATTCACTATACATTTAAATTAATTATAATGTTTTTTAAAAACAAATTATTTGTATTTATCAGTTAGTAGGTATTTATAAACTATCAAAAAATACTATTCATTATTTCACTAAAAATGTATAGACAATATACGCTTAGTTTAGCGTTGGTCAGCATATTTATTTAAAATAGATTCGTTGCTGAAGACAATATGATTTTCGTTATGAATAATTGATAGCTGCGTTAGTCTTGCTTTTCGATCCTAAAAATAAATACTTGTACATGTATCAGCTGGATAAATCTAGACGCCAGTAGATACTATAGGTTTCCTCAGGTGTGATTTTTATAACTGGTGTGACAGAAGTAACTTCTTCTTTTCTTCTTCTTCTTCTTCCGGCCTTCATAACTCTCCAAGAGTTTTTGCCGCCATCACTAAATCACCCCACTTATCTCGATCCTGCACTATCTCCCTCCAATTCTGTGCTCCAAGGTCCTCCAAATCTTTTTCCACGACATCCATCCATCTTTTCCGAGGACGACCCCGTGGCCTTCTTCCTTCCGGCTTCCAATTTAATACTACCTTGGTTAATGCATCTGTTTTACGCCGCATATCATGCCCTAGCCATTTTATCCTTTGACTCTTTATGAATCCATTAATTGTAACTATATTTAGTTCTTCCTTTAATTCTTGGTTGAACTTCCTGCGCCATTGACCGGTCCTCGGATCCCTGATCGGACCACATATTCTTCTCCATATCTTATTTTCAAAAGTCCTCAGTCTTCGCTGTGTTACACTTGTAGTAGTCCATACTTCACAACCATATGTTAGTATCGGCCTTATTATTGATGTATAAAGTCTTGTTTTTGTTAGCTTGGAGAAGAGTTTAGATTTAAAGAACTTTAACAAGGCAAAAAACGCTCTCTCTGCTTTTGTTATTCTTGACCCTATTTCACGAGACCAATCATTTTTCGTACTTAGTAGTGTACCCAGATACTGAAACTCTTCCACTTTCTCATAGGGTATCGTTTCCATCACATCCGGCGATATTTCGCTACTCAAGAGTTCCATTAATTTTGTTTTGTCTGTGTTTATCTGTAGTCCTATTCGTTCTGCTGCACGTTCTAGTACTTCAGTGGCTCTCACTGTATCATCCAAAGAGTCACCTAGGATATTGAGGTCATCTGCAAACCCTAGCTCTTTAATTTGATATTCATCCACGTTTAGTCCCCTAGCTTCGTTTTGTAGTACTCTTACTGCCTTTTCTAAGGCTATATTAAATAATAATGGGGAAAGTGCGTCCCCCTGGTTTAGTCCTGTTTCGACGATGAACGCTTCCGACATAGTATTGTCTACTCTTACGACAGAAGTAACTGTAGCCAAAAATGTTTGAGGTCTACTTAAATACGGAAAAGACTAAAGTTGCAAAAAAAATATACGTTCCTAAAATATATATAATACAACTATAGGCTAAAACTTAATTTTAGTTATACTTAAAAAAAAAACAGTACAGTGGTTCAGACCATAGTGGAAACGGGGAAATCGTTGGTTTCCAGAATTTTAAAATCACTTTCAAATAAACGCTTCGTTGTGAATTTGTGGTTAGTATGTTCGAACCAGTACAGTCCAAACCACGTACAGTACTAAATTATTAATTAATGTGAGGTACAGTGTCCACAGTGAAGCATCAAAGCGTTTGTTTAAAAGTGATTTTATTTGAGTAAGAAAGTACAATGGGCTAAAATCACTTTTGTATTATTTAAAAATATATATATATATAGAAGTAGGAGTGGTCTTGTGAGAAAAGTCCCAGTTCGACACTAGGTCACGGGCACGGGCTTGTTTTTTGAATTTTTTTCATTCGGGGTTCCCAAAAAATATTTTTTTTTACCATAATTAGTTTAATATTTTTGACTATTGTACACCTGCTTTCTAAAATTGTAAATGCTTAATGAATTTAAATGATGATGAAAAATACATTTTTGTTTTGTTTTTTAGATAACATATGTTTTAAAAGATTCGCGGACCTTGTTACTTTTATTTGCGCAAAACAAAATTTTGATATAATACGCTTCCTTAAAAAAAGGATAGAAGTAGCTAAGGTATTCTTGCTATTGATATAATATCAGATTAGTTTTGTTTAATTCATATTTTAATATTAGTAGATATTAAAATATGAATAATAAGTATCTTTATAAAATGTTAATAATAACTTGAAATATCTTCACTTATACAGTATACCACCATACTATACTATGGTATTTTTTTTTATACCAATGAAGTTGATTAAAACAATTAGTAGTATGGTAGTATAACTTGTTATAATCTGTTCGTTTTTTTGTTTTTTTTTTTTAATTTTTAATTTAACTTAGTCTATAAAAATAAAATGTATTATTAGATTATCACTGAATATACTAGTTGTTTTATGAAATACAATTTAATTAGTTTAATAAATTTTTCAGGCTATAAAAAAAGATTATTTTTCCGCTCTTAGCCATTACAAAATTGATCAAGAGAAAGGTTTTTGTAAATCCAAATTTTTAGAATTTGTAGGTAAAAAAGAAAATTTACAGTTTGTAAATCAATGTTGGTCAGATAATTCGATGTCAAAAAAACAAGAAGGTAACTTACCTTGATTAGTTATACTTTATGTATCATTTAACATTAAATTTAAAATTAATAAAATAAACTGTCATAATATCATAAGTTAAAACTAAAAAATTGGGCTATTTTGATCAATGATCTACCCAAATTTGAGGGAGTGCGTGGGTAATGTTTATATTTTTGTGCTAGTTAAAATATTATTGTTGGTACAAAAACTTCGTTTCATTTGGTAAAACTTTAGTAGATTTTTACCCGTTTATATACTTTGTAAGAGCATAAATATTTTCTAATAAATACAGGAAATTACATAGTTTGTTTAAAGCATGCTTATTTTTTAGATTTTATACATTTGGGGGTTTCTAAAAAAAAGTTGTTGTGGCATAGTTATTTTGGAAGTTTTCACTTCTGATCACTTGCCTTCTATATACTATACATTATCAATATTTAAATGAAAAATTCATGTTTTTTTTTTTTTAGATCAAATATATTTGAAGGAATTTTCGAGACTTGTGTATTATATTTGCTCAAAACGAGGATATGATGTAATGGAATTCCTTAACCAGCGAAAAAATGAGTTGAATATCGTAGATATTTATTTAGCTGTATAAATTATAGGATATTAATTTTGGTTTATTTATTGTAATACGAGTAGATAAATATTTTTACAATGTATTAATAATACTTTTAAGAATATTCACTTACATGTACAAATATTACAATTGCACAATAATTATAATATACATTATCACATAATTATCAGAAATATATTAAATAAAATGATTATATTATATTAAATAAATAAATTTGGGTCAAATAAAAAATATAACATTTTTTTAAATTACATTTTAGTATATAATATAAATACTGATAGTATATTTCTGTCAATATTATTTAATTACCTATAATAAATTCTACAAGTGACTGTAACCTCAATTTTTATAATAATGCTTTTATCGGAAGCTTATAAGAAAATAGTTTTTTGGCTAACACCTTTCTCTCTCTTATAATTATTATCACAATTCTCATAATATTGTTTTTTTTAGTGGGCTGCTTTGCAGTTTACTCATTTGATTTTGTAGCCACCCAAGTTCTTAAAGTGTTACTTCTCTCTTATGCACCTGTGCAAATAAAAGTAAAAAGGAACAACGCGGTTTGGTTTTTTCGCAGGCCCGTCTTCTCGTAGACGGACTATAGAAGAGAGACATGATCAGATTTGACTCAGTATTCCATGTACTTAAGTACACATGACGCTTTTGACGATTTTTATTTGTATGGGGCATCCTCTCAACAATGTTGAACACCTATATTGTTTGGAATATAATAAAGAACATTGGCAACCCGAGGGGAAGTAATGCTCCCCCTGGGTTTCCTTGGATGCATGTGGATTTATAATTGACGAAGAAAATTGTCGTTTTTAATAAAATTATTTTTCGCATCGAAGCGTTTCTCGTCGAACCTTCTCTGTTCCTCTTTACTAAGAACTAATATCGTTAGTTAAGACGATGCGGAAACGCAAGATAGAGGAAAGAATCTAGTTAGTTAGTTGCCAATAAACTCATTAGAATTTACAGCGCTAGATTTTAGTACTCGAAATTAAGTTATATGGAGCAAATATAAAGTCAAATTTAAGAAAACGCTTCGATATGAATCTGTGGATACTAGACCCTGTGGATAAAGAGGGGTCTACCCTTTTTGGTAAATTCTTACTGTGCTTGGTTTCGACTGTTCATATTATATGTTGTAGAATTTAACTGATCGAGTTCTAAGGCTAAACACGAATGCCTACAAATAAATAGCACACATCATAGTAAGCATCCTCTGATATTCTAACGATGACATAAAGAGATTTTTAAAATTAGAAAAAAACAAAATATTATGTCGGCTGAATGCTATGTTTAGCTTGGTGTCAAACTAGAGTAATTAGGCGGATATAAGATGTGAAGAACTGAGGTTGTTGTATCTGTTATCTCTTTACAGAATTGAAATCGAACCATTTTAAGTAAGCGTAATTTTGTCAGGCTTTTGGGTCTAAAATTCCACCAAAATGGCGTTTGCTCATTGAACAAATCGTAAAGGCTTATAAAAAAACTTTGGAGCTTTTGAAAATTAAACTGTTAATAAATTTACATGGTCGAAATGTATTAAAACCAATTTTTTCTTAAATACGGCCTATACAAAACTCCTTAAAACCGGTTCACTATTAATCTCCTCTAGGCAAGAGGCAACAGTTAACCGTTATTGATAACCGCTAAATCATTATAATTAGTACTTGCTTGATGCCAAACAGTATTAATCATTGTTCTAGTAATTCATAGTATGTTACTTTATAACTTTATACTTTACATTACATTATAACTGTATTGAGATATTTTTTAGATTAATTTAGATTCTCTGCCATCCCGAAAAAATTTATTGATATTTCTTTTATGTTTAAACTTTTAAATGACAAAATCTCTTATCCAGATTTATTAAAATTAGTCGCTTTTCATGTTCCCCAGTTTTATTCATGTTCCAGTCTTACTTTCTCCTTGTCTTTCCTGAGAACTTTGTATGGTTTCAATACACTAATTGACAGAATATCCCGCGAATGTAATAATTTATCTCATTTAGATTTGTTTAATATAAATAGTCTGTCACCTTTAAAATGTCTTAATTTAACCTATATTTAAGTTGTATTTACTCAATTGTTTTTTCATGATTTATAATTAATCTTTGTAAGTTAGAATTACGTTAAACTGTTATTTCATTTTAATTTTTATTTTTATTATCTGTAAGCTATTAACTATATATTGTGCTTGAGCCTTAATGACGTTAATTCTAAAAAAAAAATACGATGAATCATTTTAGTTTTATATTTACTGTATTTAATAAATATATTTTATGTATATGGATGTATATAAATAAATGTACTTAAATCAATAACTAGAATTGTATCATGAAGACCCGAGCGATATAATTATTTTTTAATATATTTTACATAAGTTATAACCTCAAGAAGCAGATCACCGAGTTCACTATTTGAAACTTGAAAATTCTGCATTAGAATCGACAAAGATATACAATGTAGCCTTGAGCAACCAACGCATTCTCCGTTAGCTAGGATTGAATTTTTAAAAAAATGGCATATCGCCCAGATAGATAGTATGCCCAAGATAGATTGTTTTAGGATATACCTACTCATTTCCTCGTCGAAGACAACGCAAATAAAATAATACAAATACAAAAAATCACACAATACAATGTAAAAAAAAAAAATACTTTGTAACGTATGACAGAACGCTTGTTGTACACGTGCCGGACTACTCGACCAAATATATTAAAAGTTGTTACTCAAAAAATAGTATGCTTTCGATCAGTCAGTTAATGTAGAACCGGGTGCTTGCAAATTGGAAAAGTAAAAAAGTTTCAAGTATAAAATGGTTTGGCAGCTCAAACGTATTAAATTGAATGTTTTTTTTCTGTTGTGTATTTGGATTGGGAATTCAACTGAAAAACTCAAATATAGCATTTATCGAGTATTGGCTGTTATTCATAATCAACGTAATTAATACCTTGTACTTTGTTGTATTTAATGATATTTTCATTATACGTATCGTATAATGAAAAAATCATTCAAAAGAAGTTCAAAACAAACTATTTGATAAAACAAGCAATTAAAAAAATAAGTGACAACTTTAACTAATAATAATATGTAAACGATTATAATAAAGCAACCAAATTATTGATTTATATAAAATTATTCGTGTTAATTATGTTAAATGCATGTACTGTACATTTTTAAATAAAGTTTAAATAGGTTTTTACGTTGAAATTGTGTTTTAAATCGCATACCGAAGGTATTTGGGTTTTAGCCAGGAAAAATAGGTTTTGACATATTGTCTGGATAAGGCTTACGTGGGAATTGCTGTGGGTATAAGCACATGTATACCTCTCCTACATGTTTACGTTTATGGTAGATCCTCTCCGTCATTGGAATACAAATTTCCCTGGTTAATCCAATTGCCAAATATCCTACGGTGGGTTGAACGAAGGTTACCTGGTTTTCCGCTAAGGTAGAGGTGAAAGGTACTACATGGAACATTTTGAACAGCCGCTTTTGACAGATAGGTATTTCGATGTTATAAATTAAATTATTGTCAGTGAAAATGACTGAAAAGTCCGTTAGGCTAATGAAATCTAAAATACTAAATTGCAGTCTAAGCGGTAGCGGTAATTGCACGTTTTCCGGTAACTCTTTTTCGATGTCATTAAGTTGTTCTATTAAGGCCCCCGGATACCGACCGTTTTTTTCAGCCAAAACACATTATTTTTTGTCCATCGCAAAGGGTGAACCATTGATCCGATAGGCAATCTAAAAACAGATATGAATTCGTCATGAAGTTTACTTGAGATCGGTCAAAGCGCTTTTTTCAATTTTTAATTTTAACCCTTTCCAAATTTGATTTAAAAATTTTTAATTTTATAAAATGTTCAAACGTGTTTTATGCGTAGTAGGAATAAGATATCAAAAAAGTACGCTGACCGATCTCAAGTAGACTTCATGACGAATTCATATCTGTTTTTAGGTTACTTATCGGATTACTGGTTCAGCCTGTGCGATGGACAAAAAATGTACTATTATATTAACTAAAATGGCTTTAACTCATAGACAAAATTATTTTAATTAAAAACAATACCGCGAAGCTCATATAAATTAACCGGTAAATTAATTAACATGGTCGAAATTTAATAAAACTACTTTTTTCTTAAATATTACCTATACAAAACTCCTTAAAAATGGTCGGTATCCAGGGGCCTTAAGACGCTGGTATTCACTACGTTCGGGCGTATTCGGTCAAGACGCGCAGTTGAAATTGCTGAAATTAAATCCCTTGATTCCAAATTAAATTCATTAATAATACTATTGAGATTTACTAAATATTCTAACACATTTTCTGAGAGTAAATAATTATCCAATTATTTTTTTTTATTTATCTTGCTCTCCTTGTACTTTACTTATAACATTGCTTAATTTTATTGTATTATTGTTTAATTTTTCGGCTATAGCCCTAAAATTATTTAAGCTAGATTGTAAAATTATAGTTTGCATTTTCTGCAATTTCAACACTGACTTTACGCGCTGTATATTGTTATTGATGTGGTTATTTATTTCGACCAAGTCGTCTTCATTTAAGTTACCGAACATAAATCTATTGATTTTACCTACTATATACAAAAGCACCCATTTTTCCGTGAAAAAAAGTAAATTTTTTATACTAATGAAAAAATGTAAAGGTGACCTAATTATTATTAAACAAATAGGAATTAACACATTTGCAATAACTAATCTTCGACCATCTTTAACAATAACAACTTTTGATGTTGAAATAACAAATCTTCAAATTGACTACAACCAACAAGGTTTAATAAAAATATCCATTTATTCATTATAAATAATGAATTGTTATAGGAATTATAGGAAATGATGAAGTTCTTATTCCTAAAATGTACCCACGTGAATTAAATAATAACAGCAGACTAGATTTTTATCGAGTTTTACCAATATCCTGGACAAATATTAAATCTTTAAAAACCTCTAATTATGAACATAAACCACAATTATTATACTTTACCAATACAACCGAAATTTTAAATAATAAATGGACAGCAAATGTTCCAAATATTCATGTAACTAAACAATTAGCAAACCCAGATGAATTAGGAAATTTAATTTTAAAGAAAATCCCACAACCTTTTATTGATGAATTTTTAGGAGACATAATTTATTGAACATGGTTAACATTGCTGACTCTAATGATGGCATTTATATGTTATAAAATATATCCAGTAATGATAAAGGTAGATTTTATGACATTACAACCACCATTACCACCTAAACAAATCTCCCTTTAAGGTAAATCAGCATAAAACAATTAAAAAAAAAAAAAAATCCAACAACACACATAGATATACACACGACACTCAACAACACCGCTGACAAATAGAATAAAACAACAACAGCCAGTTCAAGAAATTAAAATCAGTATTGCGAAAATGGCCCAGCCAAACGGTGTGCAGTTCTTGCAAGAAAACGACCCGGAAAAACATACCAGAAAATTGAAGAAAAGAAGTTAAACTAACGAATATGAAGAAAATACTAACGGAACCAATTATTGGAGCCACAACAGCAGCCACGACGATAGCAGCAGCAACAATAACAACTACAGCAACCAAAACCAGAAAATCTAATATGGAATTGGATAATGAAATTATGGAGAGGTTTGGGGCTCTGGTGGATTTCATCTCCAAGGAATGAAAAAAAAAATGTAAATATTTATTCAATTTTAAGGAAAGGGAATTAGAATTTTAAAAAATGGGAATTAAATTTTAAGAAAAAGAGGATAATATTTTAAGGAAAAAAATTTTAATTTTAAGAAAAGGGATTAAATTTTAAGTATTTGTATGTAAAAAACAAAGATACAGGTTATAAATCCACACAATTTCCTCTCAACAACTACAGATTTTCTTTTATTCACTTAACAAAAATAAAGGAACTCATCTTCTCTTTTTAACTACATCGTAAAAAAAATAATAATAATAGCAAAAGATGAAATTTAAACAAAAAAAAACATACAAAAATTGCAAATGAATGTAAATGAATGCAAATATATATTCATGTATATTTAAAAAAAAAGAGAGAGAATTAACTGACAATATGTAGAATATACAAAACAAGACGAGGTAATAATGTATATCAAACAAATCCTTCAATCTATCCGTAAACATCATCATGAACAGTCTTAATACTTAACTGAATATATTTTTTTTTTAATGATAGTTTTTATTATTGTATACATTTAAAATATGAGGATATATTTGTTTTAAAACAACGGGGACTGTAGTACCTATAGTTCTTAAAGACAAATGTATATTAGCTAATAAGTAATTAAATTTAGGCCAAACAATCAAAACAAAATTGTATCACAGTAAAAATTTCAATCATGCTTATTATTTAAAGCCGCCCAAACTACTATGTTGGTTGCACTCTCCCGTAAGCATCCGTTCTGTTACGAGGAGGGTATTGTCGCGATTTTATTGTTTTTATGGATATTATAATGTTGTGTGTGTTTGTTTATTTCTGAGTTGCTTTTCTTTTTACTTAATTTTAAAAGTATTACCTTTTCTCCAATCTCTTTTAAGGTAATTCAAACTAAGTGTTCTTTAATAATAATTGTATTGTGTTAAAGACCGCACCTCCCAGAGTACGGCCCTTGTTTCTTTGCTAGTGTTAGTACTTGCGTCCAAGCTATCAACCTGTTTATTACAGTTATAAAGCTAGACAGTATAATTGTTCTGAGGCATTACTCTATTTATAATCAGAGGCTTGATCGTAGGATGGAAAGCACCTGAGGCAGAATCAATCCGGAAGGCCACTAGAGCTCTGCCACATTTGTACAAATGGGTTTAAAAATATGACGATAAGATACCCTCTGTTTGCGATGTTAGGCATAATTTAATACATTCCCAATTCTTCACAAATGAGAAAGAAAAAGTGCATGGTTGTACTTAGCGCTAACCCCTATTGATATTACTATAACATTTGTAACTCGTACACATATACAACTGAGGCAGTGAGTGCAAAAGTGGACTAACCCACAAAAATTGAAAAATGGAGAAAATAGTATCATTTTATTTAGAATTGAAAATAGTTTAATGCAACACTAGCTTTTTTTGTTTTTTTTTTAATTTCCGCTGGAAAGCAGTACTTTAAAAACATGTATGCACCTAGTACAGTCTAAATGAAAAACTTTAAAATTACATTATTCCCTTTTTGGTAAATTATGAAGATACCGCGATATAGGTAGGGTAGGAGGACTAATAAATGATACCGTTACCACCCTCTACCATAAATAGGCTAGTTAGAATTAAGTAGGTTATTAGTTGATCCATTTTACAATTTATATAATTAGATTAGAGTGACAAGCTTGCTGGCAGCCTTATTATTACACTTAAATTTCTAAATTATTTTTATTACTTATACTAATTCCAGCAATGGCCAGCATTGTCCTTTTCTTTAACGGAGTTCAGTTAAGAGTAGAGGCCGGATTGATAACCCATTACTTTCGCGAGTCTGGAGTGTTTTCCCACAGCGCAAGCTCAGACTTTGACGAGATGCGACGAATGACCAGAGGAATTGCAAGATTGTTTTTGTCGCACTATGGTAAGCCCTCATTTCAGGATAGGGTCTCGAGTCGCCTGTGTGTCCAGTTTAGGAATAACTCGACTATCATTATCCTGTTAACAAAAAAAAAGCACTATAATAGCAAACTAACTAGGGAAAGTTATAGGGAGTCAGTACGCCAAATGACAAGTTACCTCTCGGAAAATGGTTTGTACTGGCTCAACATCCCAGGTATGTAGAGACCGGATAACGGCCGAATATGGAGCAAAGGTCATCTTCGAAGAGTTGCCTGCAAAGTGATAGACGTTAGGATAACGACACTGGCCCCGCTTTTTTATTATCTGGTGCACGAGTTCACAACGTTTCATTCCAAGTTTCAGAGAACCTAGTACACATCCCTGGACCGTCACCATATCTAATTTTTTTTAAGACCACATATTAACTATAAAAATCATACATTTATAAATAAGAATAAAAAATAGCAATAGCCAGCAGTTACAAATAGTTAGGTTTCGGTTAGGTAGGCTCAAGGGGAGCACATAAAACTGGTAGCACGACTTAAACGAAACGAAGCACAATCTACTCACGGACGGGGTGATAATACACCTGATCAAAATGTTATGCCTAGCAATTTCGCTTAACTTGAAGTTGACGGTTGTGATGGTCAAACGCAAAATTAATACGTGTTACTATCTCATTGTGAACCACTTCTCCTTTTTCTAAAAAATAATTATATCTAAAGACTTAATCCAATGATGTTTAATATTGCCAAGTTATTTTCATTACATTATCATATGTTACCATATTTTGCCATTCAATGCCATTTAATTCTACATACTGCCACATTTAAGCAAACTATATAAAATACAAAGGTTAGAATTCGGAATTGATTTTAACGATCTTTTTTTTTTTTTTTATTAAAATAAAGACAATATTTACAATCTGTATACAATAAAACAATAGGTAAAAGAGCTGAAATAGAAACTAGACAAGACGACGTGAAAGAAGGGAGCGTCCATTAACACTACTTCCAAATAGGAATTTAAATTTTCAGTTTAAGGGATTAGTACTTTTTTACATTTTTTTAAAATTGTATGTTAAGAGTTGAGTAAATCGCGTGGCCAGTTCCGTTTTAGTCGGCGAGGAGGATTGTCGGGAATTGTGAGAGAAGCTAGCTTAGATATAAGAGGGATTTTAACGATCTTATAGAAAAAGAAGTAGCTAATCTAGATTTTATTAGAACGGTCGATTCTCGAATAAAAGTAGTACTACGCATAAGCTATCGAAGGATCTGTGTCTTATTTAGGGTTATATTGATATAATTATCGTGGCTTATTTATTATTTTTACCGCGCAGACGGACATATGCATTATTGTGAATAAGTATATATATTATAATGTAGAGATGTAGTCTCGAAAATGTTAACAGGTTTTTTTCTATTTATGAGACCTTTTTCTGAGAAGTATTTTTTACCACCAAAATGGCTAGAACACAGAAAAAATTGTATACATTAATAGTTATACTCTATAAAAAATTTACCTGAAAAAGGTTGATGACAAAAGGTCTTAACTATCCACCATTATTAGTGAGACAGACCATCCTAGTAGGTATATCATGTCAAGGGGAACGGAAGTTAGTAGGTATGTCATCTTAACTGTGTAGAAAAAAAACCTGTTAACATTTTACTACAATATAATATATATACTAATATTATTACTATTGGTTTTGAAATAATTTGCCAAAGAATCATGATATAATTTGTATTATCTTAATTATTATTTACAAGCATGGAAATTGTCCATATTATTATTTCCGGCTGCTCTACAAAAACAAATTAAAAAAAGAAATGAAAAATGGCAAGATTTTTGTAAAAAAAAGTAAAATATTTTAAAAAATTGTACATTTTAACGATATATATAATGAATAAATAGATTAATATAGCTATTAGAACTTCTAAGTAATTTCCCCACAGAAAAAGTACTGTATTTTACTTAATAACAAAAACGAATAACGAAACTATGACAAACAACTTAGGTACTAAAAACGTAAGTTTTACTTAGTAAAACAAAGTTGATATTGGTGTGTATTATTAATTAATAATTTCACGTAAATTTAAACTGATGAAAAACTTAATAAATGATCTAGTCAGTTGGCTGTCGAAACTGCTTCGGGAAAAGTTCGTCGAGAATTAAAATAAAAAGATAACGCTAAACACATACACAGTCAATAATAAAGATTTCCGAAATAAATACTCCAAATTTAATATCAATTATTTATAATATTTAATATTTGGGTATTTTTAACTAGCAACCAACGAAAAAACATTCAGTTTTATAAATATTATTGATACGCTATTTTCTAGTAAACACTAAATAATTTAACTGAATAATTTAGAATAGATAAATCGAATTTAATATGAATATTTAATTATTTAAAAATAATAATATATAATAATTTATGAAAGGGGTTTTGTTCAAAGTGTAGGTAATTATTATGAGAAAAAAACTGTTTACCTGAAAAAAATATATAAAAAGTATTTTTTAATTCTGACACATTATACTTTTATACATATCTTAATAGCAATTGTTTAACCAACCCAAAGGGGGTTTAATTAAAAAACTTAACGATTTTCATATAATAATGAAATAGCCCCTTCATAAATAAAACTATAAAATCATAAACTGGTTTGTGTGCAAAAGAGCGACATAAGCCACGACTACTTGGTTAACGTATTTGATTAATTTTTACTTCTTTCAAATACATTTTTATAAAAATCATTAATTCTTTTAGTACTATTTAAAAGTATGTAAACTAAAGGTTCAAAACGTCATATTACATATTATATCATAATATAAATTACCTACCAATATATTATGCATGTAAAATATAATATCATAAGCAATTATTATTTCTATAGATTATATTGGAAGTTATATTTTTTGGAACAAACATTTTTTGGAATACCTAATGCAACGTTTATTTACTCTTGTTCCGAAAATATGTACTTTGTGCCAATTATTATTTTCTCCAAAATGTTTAACTACCATGAACGATTGTCCCACAAAACATTTGGAACAAATTGTCATTGGAAGAAAAACAATTTTAGAACAAATAATACTCACCCGGTCACGGCGGCGGCGTCTTGGGCGTCACAGTACTTACAGTCGAATAATGAAAAAAAAAAAAAGTTTAGCACTAATGCGCGTTGACGCACACAATAACACTTACCCCAACGCACACTTGGGTTTCCAAAAGTTACAACCGCTGCCATCAAAATGAGATGGGTAATAATTAGATATTATACACGAGTAAATCAAAATTGAGGTTCTGTGTCGAGGGTCTGTAAAGAGGTTCTGTCGAACAATAATTAATATAATATGTTCAACCCGCTTGCCAGTGCTATAACACTGTCACCGCGAGAAAAGAAATGATCACACGGTATAAATAATTGTATTAAATCGATAAACGAACAATTAAAAAAATATTTTATTTTCGATAAATGTATTGTTGACACAGTGTATTTCTTAATTTCCGCGATAAAATCTTTGTTATAACGTACAATGTTTTTGGTCAACAATTTTCTGATTCCATACTTACACAAATTTTGCATTATTATGCTGCTAAACCATTGCATAGGATCAATACCAATAAAGTATTATTCAAACTAATCAACATTTTTAATAAATATAACGTTATTTTTCGCTGGGTGAATGTATATCTCAACGATAAAATGAATTTCTAAAATTATTATTTTATTAGACAAAATAGATCAATGTAATATTATGTAAGAGTTATAATACTAAGTCTTTACATACATATACATTTTTTAATGTAATGCACATTAATACAGAGTGATCCACTTATCGTGAACCACTCAATATCTCATAGGGTTTAATAAGAAATTACAATTATTTTTTTCATATTGTTTTTATACAAGTAATAACAAGAAACGATTTCATAGACCGCATAAATGCTACTATGCTGATTCAAAGTCAACTTGTATATATTTTTTTTTATCTTTAAAACCATTTTGAATGGTATCTTTTTTTGTTTATGCCTACCTAAACAGGTTTAGATGAAAAAAAATGTTTTTAATTACTATCAAGGATGCTGTGATATAAAATATTTAAAAAAATACGATAGAGAAATTTTTGAAACGATTTACTGTAACAACTTTTTTTAAGTTACCACGTAAAAAAATTTTCACAATTTGCTCATTGCATATATTATTTCACCAAAGACGAATAATTTTTTTTGTGTGCATTGTCAGCCATCGCAGCTGTGTTGCTAAAAAAAAAGGGCCATCGCCAAAAGTATAGTTTACATACCGTCAACTAACGTCATCGATTGTTCGACTGCGTTTATAAACAAATTATAAATCGCCCTTAATTTTTGGCAAAATAGTCAAAAAAAGTTAATTATTTGTATATGTTACCGTTTAAGTTTAAAAAGTCGACCTTCAATGGACTTTGTAGACCCCAAGAATAGATATTATACGTTTTCAGTCGGTATTTTGCCATATTCGTTTTATTTGACTACTTTTTGCGCATCGATGAAAAAAATCAAAAAATAGTTTTAGCAAATAAATGTGATATATTTGTTTAATGTCCTACACTTTTTTTTTATATTCTTTGTATGAAATGGCAAGTATTATGTCTAAAAACTATTCGTTTTGTAGCTCAGTTGAAGTTCAGTTTATAGTAGTTAAACACAATGGCCTTCAAATTCGCTATTTTGTTACTATCATCTGTCATAGTTAATAACTCTGCATCGCCACCAACTAATGAAGAAGTAATATATTATATTTTATATACTTAGAGCAATATTTTGAAACTATAGATTATTACTATAGGTTACAAACAGCTCATAGTTTATTACTCTACAGACAGTACAGTAATTTTTTTTTAGAAATTATAATTTTCTTAGCTCAACGATTTTCAATAAAAAAAATTACCATATTTGTTTATATAACACAAAACAACCACAACTAATCTGCTATTAGAATGTAAGCGTTTTAAATTAGTTCGAAAACTATAACAATATTTTTTAGGTTAGAATTTTTCCGTAATCAGGCAACTACCACGTCTATAGACACGTTGACAAAAAAGTTGTCTGAAACATTTTTTTTTTTTTACGTAGAAAATAAATTAGATAAATATTGAAATAATTATGAATAAAATGTAATTATTGAAAATAAACATTTCAGGTTATACATAATGCCTTTGAGTTCGCTTATGTCTGTTACATTTATGAAGAACCAGGTTCTGATTGCACTATGAGTCTTGGCAAGTCCGATTTTTTAGATTTTGTGGGTAAAGAAGACAATTTCGAATATGTAAACAATTTTTGGTCAGAGAACTCGGTTTCACTAGAAGCACAAAGTAACCAATATATTATTATTTACTCAATGTACCATTTAATATTAATTTTTAAGTATATATATTAAGATATACAATTGTACATTTTGGTGGAAGTTGAGTATAATTTAAGTATAAATAAAACACAACGATATTAATATGATTAAAACCAATACTATTAAACATAAAATCACAAAGTATAATAAAAAATACAGAACAGTATACAACGTTACAGTTATACAATATAAATAACAGTGGGTATCCGAAACCTTAATGCTGAAGCTTATACAGGGTGGTCCACAATGATTTGACAAATTAAATACAGCTATTTTTATCAGCGCACATTTCTCTACTGCACTCCACCTCTCATCCTACCCTTATACCTTTAGTAACTTAAAAAGTAATTATCCAAACCGGGTTTCGACCAGTCAAAATTTTCAGAAAATTGTTCTTAAGAATTTTTTTTAAAAAAGTGTAACAAAAATAATTTTAATAATTAAAATAGTTCACTGCAATAAAAACCGTGATGCTTATAAGCGCAAATTAGTATAAATTATTTTTAAAAAAAAATCTTAAAAATATTCTCAAGAAAAATATTTATTTCATTTGTTAAATCATTTTGAGCCACCCTGTATATATCGTAGAATCTAATTCAAATTAGTCTTGTAACATACAACATTCATTTATTACATTATCATTTCTATAATATTCGCACACTATTTTACAGAAAGTTATACTTAATGTATTACTTATTGCATACACATATTTCATAATCCGATAACATAGTATTATTTATATTCAATAAAATATTTAAAACAAACGGTAGTAGTAGTTAAAACTCAAAATACCAGCATGTTTAAACTGTTTATGCAAGATCTACCCAATAATGAGAGAGAGAGCCCTACTTCAAATTATAAACCAACTAATAATTTCCATTGGCATAAAATCAAAACTTGTTTAAATCACCTGGTTTTGTTTGAAATGAGGAATTAGAATATAAAGATGAATGTTGAAGTACTTGAAAATTTATACTTTAAGTTAAAAACGTATACATTATTTAAAGTGAGGAAGGGTAAGAAAAATTTGTAAATAGATCAAAATAACAGAAATAATTACTAATTAATTTAGAAATATACATAATTTGTTAAAAGCACTCATGGTGTTGGATTGAGGATGAAATTAGAATAGCGGTACCCGCGTGTGACGTACCATCCGGATGATTGGTTTTGTAGATATTGTAACCCGGGAAAAAATGTTTGGAACTGGAAGTATAATGGGTTTCAGTGATTAGAGCTAAATCAATTTGATTCTCTAAAAGAAAGTTTAATAGTTCGGATTCTTTTTGTTTGAGGCCGTTAGCATTCTAGAGAATGATTTTAAGTGATTTATTATACATTCGGGAGTTAACATGAAATATTTTTGTGCCACAGTTATATTAATAGTTTCGATTACCTGCTTTATATATATTAAATATGTAAATAAATGATGAATTTTATTTGCTTTTCAGATCATATATATTTAGAAGATTTTAAGGAACTCGTGACTTTGATTTGCAAAAATCAAGGTATTGATATAAAAGTCTTTCTTGAAAAAAGAATAGCAGCAGCTAAGGTAATCTAGCTTTAGATAAAATTTCATATTTGTTTTGCTTAATTTGTATTGTAATATTAGTAGATAAGTATCTTTATACAGGGTGTTCCAGCATGAAAGGTTAGTAATAGGTGATTGGACATCTGGAGAATCCCCAAAAGGGCCCCCGTTTTTTTTTCGTTAAGTAAATAATGGAAGGTTTCGTCAGTAAAGTAAAAAAAAATAATGACTTAAAAAAAAAACTGTGTGTGTCACGGGACACGCGATTGACGTGAAACAGAGACATTATGTTGTATATAGCTTTTTGATAACTCGATGTATGAATATTATTGAAGACTATTGAAGAAAGTAAAAATTTAAGAAATACAAACATTTGTATATTTGTTGTTAAAAAAATGATTATATTTCCGTCCGAACAATACTCAATACGACCAATCATCCGTTATTATAAAAATTCATCACACCAAATCCGTTTGGTCGTTGGTTGGGGTGGCGGAGGTGAGGGCGTTTAAGGTTGGGGTACATTTAAAAATTGTACTTCAATATAGTAATATTGTATTGTTTAAAAGTGTACCGAATTAAATATTTTATAACAAAGTAATTCACACATTTTTAATATAATATTATACAAAAAAAGCATCAGATTGTTATCTTACTGTTATTTCAAATAAAATAATATTTCAAAATAAACGAATAATTAATAGTATAATAATTTATATTTATTTTATTTTATTATTCATTTTTGAAATGTAGGACTTTGAGATTTAGGCTTGCGGACTCGTACGCAAGCCGTTAAAATATAATATGTAATACCTATGTGGAAACCTTTAATAGAGCCTTTCATGCTGGAACAGCCTGTATAATATTAATAACACTTTTAAATATCATCACCGACACTGGCAAATATTACAATTACAAAATTATATACATTGTTTTATCCAAGGGCTAAAAACGTTATCAATTCTAAATTTACGCTACTTTAAGCGTGGTTTAAGTACTAAATAAACCGATTAAAATAAATAGTAGAATGATAAAATAAAAACATTTTAAATTTTGTATACAGCTATCCGGTTTTTTTTTTTGTTATAAGTTTTATATTGTATGTCTAATATATGCATAATTAAACTTTCTGAATCGTTTTTGTGAAATATATTAGATACATAAGGAATTAATTATAGAAATAAAAAAATAATCGAAATAAACTTTCCAGTTAATAACGAGTGCCTTTGATATTGCTAATGGCTCTGACAAGCTTGGCTCTATAAGAAATACGCTGAGTATTCGTCGGTCCGGATTTTTAGATTTTGTGGGTAAAGAGGACAATTTAAAATATGTAAATAGTTATTGGACAGCGAATTCAGTTTCAGGAAATGCACAAGGTAACCATTAAATATACTTATAATATAACATTTAATATTAATTTTTAAGTAAATATTTAAAATAAACTTTTGTAATAATCTTAAGTTAAAGCACAAAAACCCAGCAATATATAAATTATTAATCAAAGATCTACTGAATGTTGAAGGAAAGCGCGATTTCAATTTTCGAACAAACTAAAATACTATTGTTGATACAAAAAAAAAACTTTTTTATAACACCTGTTTCGTTTCAAATATGGTATTAGAATTTAAAGATCAATATTAAAGTATTTGAAAATAATGTATTTTCAGTTAAAAATAATTATAAAAATAATCAAAAATTTATAAGTATTCATGTGTAAGAGAAACTTTTAGTAAAAACTAAAGAGCAAAAGTATTTTTTAATAAAACAGGAAATTGAATAGTTTGATTAAAGCACGCTCGTTTTTGGATTTTGTTCGATGGTTTCTAAAAATATTTGTTGTGCCACAGTTATAGTTTTGAATACTCTTCACCTGTTTTCTATATCCTATAAATGTAGATACATGATGAATTTTTAAATTAAATACACATTTTTTGATTGTTTTTTAGACAACATAGGTTTCAAAGAATTTAGGGAACTTGTATATTGGATTTGCTCAAAACGAGAATTTGTTATAAGTGACTTCCTTGAAGAAAAGATACCAGTAGCTCAGGTGACCTAGCTTTGTATACAATATGATATTAGTATTGTTTAATTTATATTGTTATAATAGTAGATAAGTATCTTTCTATGATCTTACTAATATTTTTACTTATATTAACAAATATTACATTTAAACTATTATAAACATAAAAAGAATTTTCCAACTAAATTAAGTAATATTTTTTTTAATATTATTAAATAATACCACAAGCCACTCCGTAAATATCGTCCGCTCACGACAAAGCAAGACACCGTCGCGTGCGGTGGCCTTTGGACCATAGACTATATACAGCGGCAACATGCTGTCTAATCAAAAAACCTCTGACAATACCGTATAACCAATTAAAATCGTACGTTACCAAATTAATGTCAACAACGACGAAAATAAAACCTCAAATAATGAGAATAAAAGAGGCTCTTATCTTCCTCCTCTACTCCTCCGCTTTCACTGTAAATCTAAAGAAAACAAAATTATTTGTCACGCGAAACAGTTTTTCCACACTACATACAGAAGAGTCTACCAACGGTAAATACGATGTATTGACGACTCAAATCAGGAGCAACAAGATACTGCCAACTATACTCCAAAGGCTACTCCACCACCACCAATATTTATTAAAGGTGTTCTTGACTACATGGACCTATGCAACGATTTCAAGAATGTCATTGTCCCAAACACTTTCTCTTGTAAATCAACTTCGACTCATCTCAAAATCCAAACTGATACCCCGGACGGCTATAGGAAGCTAATTTATTTCATCGACCGTTATGGAAGTGTTAGCAACATCTTTGACATCTTTGACCCTCATACACACACAGATCAAAATCGAAGATCCTTACAAAAAACGGCAAATTCCACGGTGTCAAACATGTCAAGCTTATGGCCACAACCCTACATATTGTGCACATCTACCCAAGTGTGTAAAATGTGGGATAATCACCCATCCCCTGCCTGCACAAAATCACCAGAACAAGGCCCACGTTCATCCAACTACAAAGGGTGTAATATATATTATATATTAAGAACTAAGCCGTAAACACAACATCTCAAGGTCACCAACCTCTCAACCTAAATCCCACTCCTACAAACAATAATGAAATTTCACTCCTTTAATTTCTTAATGAATTTAAATCTATAATATATCCTCTCATTCCCCTCCTCACCACAGTCCTTTCAACCCTCATTAAAGCCAAGAATGTCAACTAACCATATCACATCCAAATCTCTCCTCATCCAACATGGAAATTCCAACGGCTAAATGAAACACAAAAATGAAAACTGACTAATTTCACTACCACATGACAAGAAGTATTAACGCTGGCTGGCTACTTCCGCAAGACTACTGTCTCATATATGTGTATCTTATTTTCTTATTCAGTAAACATCCTTTGAGCTTATTGTAAAACTACTTTTTACAGATTGTTCATTTTATAAAAAAAATTTTAAAAAAAAAGTATAAAATAATAAAGAATTTTTTTTAATGTGTAATTTAATAGTTTAATTAGATTTTTGTTTTTATGTTAATTATTATAATGTTTTCTGTTCTGTTTAGAATTAAATTCGATTTTTAATGAAATCCATTTTTCAGGCTATCATCGATTCTTTTGATTTTGCTATAGCCTATTATAAAGATTATTGTGCTGAAAACATAATTTTTAGTCAGTCCAACCAATATCCCGCATTTGAAAGAAGATATATTCGTCAGTCCGACATTTTAGATTTTTTGGGAGAAGACGAAGAGAATGTGTATTTACAATGTTTAAATGATTATAGGACCACGAATCTGGTTTCGGTACAACGAAGAGGTAACTAGTATTTTTCGTTCTATATACCAAAAATGTAAATACATGATCAATTTTAAATGAAAAATACACTTTTGATTTGTTTTATAGATAAGATAAGCTTCGAAGAATTTAGGGGAATTATGAGTTTGATTCGCTCAACAAAACAACAATTTGATTTAAAAAAATTCCTTAGAAAAAGACTAGCAGTAATTGTGGTAATTTAGTTATAGATATTATACCATATTAGTATTAAATATTGATTAATTTGTATAGTAATATCAATAGATAAGTATTTTGATAAAATAAAAATATACCATTTAAATATCATCACCAACATGCACAAATATTACATTTTCAACCATTATATGAAAAATTTCACTTTATTATTCGCTATTATGGAATAATATTTAATTAGCAAAATACATTTTTCAGGTTATAAAAGAAGCTTTTGATTTAGCCTTTAGAGTTTTCACTAAAACTGAAGAAAAAATTATTCAACTGTCTGACTTTTTATATTTTGTGGGTGGATATGAGAATACTTTTTTGGAGGCAGCGAATTCAGTTTTATTAGAAGGAAAAAGTAAATATTAGATGTACATTATAAATGATTTAAAATACTTTTTTAAATAAATATTTATTATTAAATAACTTTTTAAAAACGCTCTGTTTCGTTTTATATAAACTATTAGTACCTACATAAAAACCAAAAGAGCCAAAATATTTTCTAATCTCCATAGTTTGTTTTAAGCACGGTTGTTTTTTGGAATTTGTACATTCGAAGGTGTCCAAAAAAAATTATTTATACCTACCATAGTTATTATAATATTTTTGACTACTGTTAACCTGCTTTCTATATCCTAAAAATGTAAATGCATGATGAATTTTTAAATGAAAAATACATGTTTTGATTGTTTTTTAGAAGAGCTATACATGAAGGATTTTAAGAACACTTTGTACTTGTTTTTCTCAAATCAAGAAATTCTTGTGAAAGACTTTCTTGAAAAAAGGATATCACTAGTTCAGGTGTAGATTTAATATTATATTAGTATTGCTTAATTTATATTGTAATATTACTATAGATAACATATTAATAATACATTTAATATCTTTACTTACATGCAAAAAATTTACATATACACAATTATATTCATTGTTTTATCTAGGAAAAAATATATAATATAATTAAATGAAATTGATTTAGTAAAATTAATTTTTCAGATTTCAGCTAAAGCTTTTACTTTCGCTCGTAGTCATTTTAATGTTGGCAGTAGGGAACATTTACATCAGTCTGAATTCTTAGATTTTTTGGGTCGAGTCAACAGTTCTCATTTACATTATGTAAATGTTTATTGGTCATCGCATTTAGTAGAGTCAGTAAATGAGCAAGGTAACTATTATATATACTAAATTTGTCAATTAAAATTACTTTTTAAATAAATATTTAGTATAAAAAAAAAAAATAGTAAAAAGTGAACGAAAAAGTAAAAAATAATTTTATTACAAGAACAATTTACCAATCAATTTTAGCATATTTTATTTAAAATGTCAATTACTTTGAAAACAACCGAAAATTAACTACAGTTTTAAATAATGTTTAACATCTTTAATTTTTGACTAAAAAAAATAGTTGAGAATAGCTCTATTCAACAAAGTCCCAATCCATTGATTTAAGTATTATGAAATGTATGTGTCACACATAAATATTAAACTAAATTAAAATTACAAAATAACTTACAATATAAAACGTTATCTGATATATTTATTAGGGACTTTGTTAAATAGAGCCCACACTTTTCTTTTTAGTCAAGATGTTTAACATTATTTAAAATTGTAGTTTATTTTTGGTTGTTTTCAAAGTAATTGATATTTTAAATAAAATATGCTAAAACTGATTGGTAAATTGTTCTTGTGATAAAATAAATTTTTACCGCTTAGAATTGTACTTTTTTAGATACCGTGTATATTTGGATGAAGTATAATTTGAGATTTGACTAGTTCTATATAATCTTAAGTTAAAACACAAAAACCCAGCAATTTAAATTATTTATCAAAGATCTACTAAATGTTGAGGGGGAGCGCAATTTCAATTTTTGAACCAACTAAAATACTATTTTGGTACAAAAACAAAACTTGTTTAAAACATCTAGTTTCATTTGAAATAAATTTAGTAGAATTATACCCCTTTAGATACCTTATAAATACTCATATAAATTAATAGCGACATGAACATGTATCTAAATCAGCTGGACAAATCTGGACGCCAGCAGATATTATAGCTTCCTCAGGTGCGATTTTTTTAGTTGGTCTGACTGAAGTAACTGTAGCCAAAAATGTTTCAGGTCTACTTAAAAGACTAATGTTGCAAATAAAAAAAAATACACTTTCCTAAAATATATCTGATACACCTATAGGCTAAAACTTCATTTTAGTTAAAGTATTAAAAATAAACCAGTACAGTGGGTCGGGCTATAGTAGAAACGGGAAAGTCGTTGGTTTACAGAAATTAAAATCACTTTCAAATAAACGCTTCGATGCGAATCTGTGGTTAGTGTGTTAAAACCAATACTGTCCAAACCAAGCACAGTATAAACGAGTACAGTAAGCAAGTATTCACGTGAGATGTGGTGTCCACAGATAAGCATGAAAGCGTTTTTTTGAAAGTGATTTTACCCGATTAAGAAAGTACAATGTGGTCGGCGCATAATGGAAACGGGCCGGGTAAAGGCATACAAGAATATTATTGTAACTGAACGTGATAAAATCACTTTTGTATTATTTAAATATATACAGGGTCCGGCATAAGTCAGGACACGAACGTAAAGTTCAATAAAAAGACGAAAGCTTACTCGAATTCAATTTTTTTTATTTAAGATATTCTATAGAATGTGCGATTTATGTGTGCTTAACCACTTTTGGCATACGGTGACCTTCGTTGGTGACACAGGCATCAAGGCGCAAACGAAAATTTTGCATAGTTCGCTCCTTCATTCCCCATAGGATTGCTGTGGTTTCTTTATTAATTGTGGTTTTAAGTACTTCCGGATAAGTAAACTTCAGGATATAAGTTTTCGTTTGCGCCTTGATGCCTGTGTCACCAACGAAGGTCGCCGTACGCCCAAAAGTGGTTTAGCACACATAAATCGCACATTCTATAAAATATATTAAATAAAAAAATGTTGAATTCGAGTAAGCTTTCGTTTTTTTATAGAACTTTACTTTCGTGTCCTGGCTTATGCCTGACCCTGTAGAAGGAGTGGTATTGTGAGAAAATCGTCGGTGTGTTTGTGTCTTATTTATTTTAATCATTTTAACTAATGTTCACCTGCTTTCTAAAATTGCAAAAACATTTTTGTTTTGTTTTTTTAGATAAAATAAGTTTTCAAAGATTTGTGGACCTCGTGGTTTTCATTTGCGAAAAACAAAGTATTGTTGTACAAGACTTCCTTAATAGAAGAATGGAAGCTGCCAGGGTATTCTTGCTATTGATATAATATTAGTTTTGTTTAATTTATACTTTTATATCAGGTGATATTAAAATTCGAATAAAAAGTATCTTTATAAGATATAAGTGATACTTTTAAATATCTTCACTTATATCCATGAATATAAACAATAATATGCATTGAATTTTCCAAGGATTGAAAAAGTGCTAAGCCAAAATTTACACTCTTTGTTATAACTACTAAATAACGTACATAATAATAATACACATATACATTTTTCAGGCTATAAAAAATGCTTATTTTAAAGTTCATAAGCATTTCGAAAATGACGAAAGAAATCTTTTAAACCAGTCCCAATTTTTAAGATTTGTAGGTAGAAAAGATAACTTTAATCTTGTAAATCAATTTTGGACAGACAAATCAATAAGACCACAAGGTAAATTACCTTGATTAGATATACTTTATGCATTTTTTAACATACAATTTTTAAATAATATATTTTATTATAAAACAAACTGTCATAATAACTTAGAATTAAAAGTAAAAAAAATTTGAGGGAGTACGTGGGTAATGTTTCAATTTTTGTACTAATTAAAATATTTTTGTTGGCACAAAAACTGTTTAAAATACCTCTTTCCATTTGATTTAACTTAAGTAGATTTGTACCCCTTAAATAAAAGAAATTAAATAAATTGCTTAAGACATGCTTGTTTTTTGGATTTTATACATTGGAGGGTTTATAAAAAAAAGTTGTTGTGCCATAGTTATTTTCCTGCTTTCTATATACTATACATTATGAATCTTTAAATGAAAATTAATTTTTTGTTTTCAGATATCATAGATTCGGTAACATTTCCGCTACTTGTGTATTATATTTGCTCAAAACGAGGATATGATCCAAACGAATTCATTAACAAGCGAAAACATGAGTTGAATATCGTATAGATTAGCTGTATACATTTTAGGATATTAATTTTGGTTTATTTATTGTAATACGAGTAGATAAGTATCTTTACAAGGTATTAATAATACTTTTAAGAATCTTCACTTACATGTACAAATATTAAAATTGCACAATTATAATATACATTATCACATTATTATCAGATATATATTAAATAAAAATGATTATATTATTATATTAAATAAATAAATTTGGGTAAAAAAAAAAAAAATAATAACATTTTAGCTTCGATGCAAAGCGAGAAGGTTTTGTTTTTACTCTGATGTGGGCTTTTTTTTTCGCTGTATACACTGTAACTTTTTTAATACTTGACCAATTCCTTCGAATAGCAACTCTATAAATCACAAATTTTGTCTAGTTTGTACTTTGGGGGGGTAAAAGTTGAAAAAGTTTTATTATTCACAGACGAAAGTTGAAAAAACAAAAAAAAAACCGTACGAGTTTTTAAGTTAGAATTTTTAATGGCTATAATTTCGAGAAAAAGAGTCGGATCGAGTTGAAATGTATAAGAAATAATTATTTGATATGCCCGCACACGTCAGTTGTGTCAAACTTAAACTATACCCATTTCCCGACCCCCTAGGGGGGGTACAAGTTTTTTTGTTTTTCGGGGTTTTTGGCGGTAATTTTAAAACTTCTGGGTTGAAAATTTGCCAGTAGTTGGAACTCATATGTACCCAAAACACATTAAACGGGAAAAAAATTCGGCACTACAGTTTTTTTTTAATTGCCGGGAAACTGTGTTTTCGCAGATTTCGTATATTTTAACAAAAACACCTAAAATCTTTAAAAAAAATTGATCAAATCATTAAAACAATTTTATGTATATCTATGCAGAATGATACTATTAGGTTTTGTGCTCAAGTACCACTTTTTACTTAAAGTTTACACAAATTCAATTTTTTTTTTTTTTTTTACTAAAAACCCGGTGTACCAGATGTGAGAAACGAACAGACACTAAAAACTATAAGTTGGTAACGTCTATCCGTGTTAGATTAGGTTAGGGCCCAATGATCGGTATCATAATATTGTGTTTATTACATGATATCATAGGTGACTAAATCGTGTAACTGCTTATAGTAGACACTCGATTTATTGGGGAAAAAACCTGTCCGTGTACTTATTAAGACACTTAATGATTCTGATACGACAAAACCACTGTCGTTATCTCGTTATTTTATAGCCTGCGTTATATAACCTTACCGAAGGTCAACTATGAGTATATAAGGTCCATCTACCTGCAAATAATGAAGAGGACTGTTGTTTTTTAGATTCAGATTAAGTGTTAGTTTTTATGCAGTATACCGCCTCAAAATGTATTTTTTATTACACAATTTTTTTAAAGGAAAACTAATGTTTTGTATATTGTTATACTGTTATTCATTTAAAGAGATTCACGCTTGACTGTTTAAATTGTCTAATATTAGATAATCTGCTTCGTGCTAATTTTAATTTTTTAGTTTATCAACTTGTAGCTCTAATTTTGTATAAAATATTTCATTATTTTATTACTATGTACTATTACTAAGATAAATTTTAATAATAATTAAGTCATAAATGATAATACTTTATTTTATGACTAGATCAAATCTCGTGAACATTTAACATCATGATACTGCTCCTATGCTATTATCAAAAAAACACAATTTTTAAAATCTCCATAAAAGGTTATTGTTAAATAACAGGCAACAGCCGACCGCTAGTGGCTATACACGTTAGTAATATTTAACTAATAAGTAATATATGTAGGTAAAATTTATTGTTTTCTCCATCACAGTACCAGTATACGATTTATTTTAATTTAAATGTAAGAAAATCGATTTTTCTTTAGAAAATAACAAGAAATTAATATACAGGATGAGGCAGTAAAACGGCGATTTTCTAATGTATTTAAATGATAAAACCCGTTTCACTATCCCACCCTTTACATTTTAAGGATCTATGAAAAGGTTTTTTTAGTTGCATTTTATTTTGTACATTGTCAATCTAGTAAAATAGAAGTATAATATAGCTTTGAAATAATATAATCTATGAAGTATAAATAGTTTGTGTGAGATTGCTTTAATGGAAGTATATAATACATAAATATTAATTTTATTGAGAATAAGCGATTATAATTTAAACTATGGAGTACAAACGATTGGAACATGAATCGTCGACCATTCCAACAAAATATAACAAGACATTGTATATGTGTTATTTGGTCCACTAAGTTTTTGCAAAAAAAAAAAAAACCAGTACAGTGGGGTCGGTGCATAGTGGGGACGGAGCATAGTTGGGTCGGGGCATATTGGGGACGGGGAGGTCACAGGTTTACAGGAATTTTTAAATCAGAAAGTGATAAAATCACTTTCGAAAAAACGCTTCGATGCAAATCGGTAGTTAGTATTTTCAAGCCAGTACAGTCCAAACCAAGCACAGTATAAACCAGCAAAGTTAGAAAGTCTTAAATGAAGGTTCTGTAATTACAAATGAGCATCAAAGCGTTTATTTGAAAGCGATTTTATTCAATTTTATCACTTTTATTTATAATAATTCTTGTAGACCTGTGACTTCTCCGTTTCCTCATTGCTTTGATTACATTATGCCAATACTCTACTGTACTAGTCCTCTCGAACAAAATCACTTTCAAATTATCGCTTTGATGCTCATTTGTAATTACAGAACCTTCATTTAAGACTTTCTAACTTTGCTGGTTTATACTGTGCTTGGTTTGGACTGTACTGGCTTGAAAATACTAACTACCGATTTGCATCGAAGCGTTTTTTCGAAAGTGATTTTATCACTTTCTGATTTAAAAATTCCTGTAAACCTGTGACCTCCCCGTCCCCAATATGCCCCGACCCAACTATGCTCCGTCCCCACTATGCACCGACCCCACTGTACTGGTTTTTTATATTTACTGTATTTAATAAATATAATTTATGTAAATGGATGTATATAAATAAATGTACTTAAATCAATAACTAGAATTGTATCATGAAGACCCGAGCGATATAATTATTTTTTATTATATTTTACATAAGTTATAACCTCAAGAAGCAGATCACCGAGTTCACTATTTGAAACTTGAAAATTCTGCATTAGAATCGACAAAGATATACAATGTATCCTTGAGCAACCAACGCATTCTCCGTTAGCTAGGATTGAATTTTTAAAAAAAATGGCATATCGCCCAGATAGATAGTATGCCCAAGATAGATTGTTTTAGGATATACCTACTCATTTCCTCGTCGAAGACAACGCAAATAAAATAAAACAAATACAAAGAATTACACAATACAATGTAAAAAAAAAAAAATACTTTGAAACGTATGACAGAACGCTTGTTGTACACGTGCCGGACTACTCGACCGAATATATTAAAAGTTGTTACCCAAAAAATAGTATGCTTTCGATCAGTCAGTTTAAGTATAAAATGGTTAGGCAACTCGAACGTATTAAATTGAATGTTTTTTTTCTGTTGTGTATTTGGATTGGGACTTCAACTGGAAAACTCAAATATAGCATTTATCGAGTATTGGCTGTTATTCATAATCAACGTAATTTATACCTTGTATTTTGTTGTATTTAATGATATTTTTATTATACGATACAATTGGAATAAATATTCATGTCATCAAATTTTAAAAATCGTACTATCTTTGTAATATCTTACATCTTCACAGTGATTTTTGTTTTTGTATTATTTCAAGTTCAAAAGAAACTATTTGATAAAACAAGCAATTAAAAAAATAAGTGACAACTTTAACTAATAATAATATGTAAACGATTATTATAAAGCAACCAAATTATTGATTTATAAAAAATTATTCGTGTTAATTATGTTAAATGCATGTACTGTACATTTTTAAATAAAGTTTAAATAGGTTTTTGATATTGATTGTTTATTTTTTTATTTATTTTACTTTGTATTTAAATAAATTTATGTATCAATATTATCTTTAAACGAGGGAGTCGGTAAGTATCCATCTGTAGTGTAAAAATAATCAATAATGAGAAAGAGATAAAAGTTACCATTACAAACCATCCAATAAACGTTAATTAAAACTTTTTAAAACATCTGGTTTTGTTAGAAATAAGGTACTAAAATATTAAGATAAATGTTAAAGTACTTGAAAATAAGTATTTTACGTTAAAAATATATAAAAGTATCAGACATTCAAAAGTAAATATTATGTGTAAGAGACATTAGAATAAAAGAACAGAAATATTTTATAAAAATTACATGAAATTATTGTTTGTTAAAAGCGTTTCTAAGAAAAAATTTTTGTGCCACAATTATATTAAAAGATTTGACTATTGATTACACGCTTTCAGTACTTAAAAAATGTAAATGTACATAGGCACAGAAAAAAGTTATGTTGTAAAAGACTTCCTTGAAAAAAGGATAGCAGCAGATGAGGTATTTAAGTTATAGAGGTAATATCATATTAGTTTTGTTTAATTTTCATTGTATTATTCATAATAATAAAATCAATCAATGAAATACATTTTTCAGGTTATAAGAAAAGTTTATCATCTCGCTTATGGCCATTACAGTGTTGTTGGAGGTTTTGGTCAGTCCCAACTTTAGACTTTGTGGGTTAAGACAAGAAAAAATTGTAGAATGTATAAAAAATTATCGAGCAGCACTTCGAATTTACTAGAAAACCGAGATAACTATTAGATATACTTTATGTATCATTTTAAGTTGAAACTCAAATAACTGGCAATATCTATCCAATGTTAAGGGAGAGCGCGGGTATAGTTACAATTGTTGTACCAACTAAAATGCTATTGTTGGTACAAATATAAAACTAGTTTAAAACGCCAGGTTTCTTTTTAAATAACTTTAGTAGAATTGTACCCCTTTAGATACCGTGTACTTTGGATGAAGTATATTTTGAGATTTGACTAGTTTTATTTAATTTAGTATGAGACAGATGGTTCTATAAACAGGCACCAGTCTTTAATCTCGTGGTTTGTTTATAAGCCAACACACAATAAGATGTTAGTAAAATGTTGTGGACCACCATTTAACACCATCTGGTTAGGAATAATACCATTTGAAGAATATAAGACAGCTGGCAGTCGTTACCTACCATAAGAATAGATTCTTTAAGATAGACTATTAAACCGAAAATTGAATTTATACTATTATATATATACTGTGAGGAGGAGAACATCATACACTATATAAGGCTAAAATATAAATTAATATATAAAAGCCAAAACATTGGGACCTTAATTATATTGAAAGCAAAAAATAATAGGTTTTATAATAGATGGAATGGAAGATATTACAATTTACATCACACATCGGTTTAGCATTAAACATTTTCAAAATAATTTTCAAGGAAAACCTAAAAAAACGCACACTTACACACATGTACAGTTTGGTAGCTACGTATTTGCATGATCTATATACAATAAATACATAACTGTTTAAATTGAAACAATGCCATAGTTCGATCGATTTTTTGCAAATACATGTGGTATATTTGTTTAATGTCTGACACTTTTTTTTTATTCTTTGCATGAAATGGCAAGTATAGAGTCTAAAAACTATTCGTTTAGTAGCTCAGTAGAAGTTCAGTTTATAGTAGTCAAACACAATGGCCTTCAAATTCGCTATTTTGTTAATATCTTTTGTCATAGTTAATAATTCTGCATCGCCACCAACTAATGAAGAAGTAATATATTATATTTTATATACTTAGAATAATATTTTGAAACTATAGATTATTTGTTACAAACAGCTCATAGTTTATTACTCTACAGACAGTACAGTAATTTTTTTTTAGAAATTATAATTTTCTTAGCTCAACGATTTTCAATAATCGCAACCATCGACTGCTGAAGTAATATTTTATATTTCATATACTTAGAGTAATATTTTGAAACTATAAGTATTTTGTCAGTGTATTGCTAGATTATTTGTTACAAACAGGTCAATCAGTAAATTACTCTACAGCAATTTGTTCTTAAAAATTATAATTTTTTTTAGCTTAACGTTATTTAATAAAATTATTTACAATATTTTTGTATATAACACATAACAACCATAACTTATCTGCTATTAGAATTGAAGTGTTTTAAATTAGTTCAAAAACTATAACAATATTTTTTAGGTTAGAATTTTTCCGTAATCTACGTGGCAACTACCACGTTTTATAGAATACGTTTAAAAAAATTTTGTCTGAAATTTTTTTTTTATGTATAAAATAAATTAGATAAATATTGAATAAAATTTAGTTATTGAAATAAACTTTTCAGGTTATATCAGATGCCTATAAGTTTGCTTACTACTATTATTACAATAACGAAGCAACAGGTTTTGATAGCAATGAGAATCTTAGCAAGTCCGCTTTTTTAGATTTTGTGGGCAAAGAAGACAATTTCGAATATGTAAACAGTTATTGGTCAGAGAACTCAGTTTCATCAGAAGCACAAAGTAACCATTATACTATTTTATACTCAATGTATCATTTTATATTAATTTTCAAGTAAATGTTTTAAGATTTACGATTGTATATCTCGGTGGAAGTTTAGTATTTATATAGAAATAAAAACTCACAGTATAATAAAAAATATTCAGAAAATTATTCTTAAGAATTTTTTTTAAAAAAATGTAACAAAAAAGAATTTTTAAAAGTAAAATAGATTACTGAAATAAAAACCGTGATGCTTATTATCGCAAATGACTATAAATTATCTTTAAAATATTTACTAGACCAAAAGTTATTTCATTTGTCAAATCATTTTGGGCCACCAAGTATATATCGTAGAATCTAACTCAAATTAGTCTTGTAACATACAACATTCAATTATTACATTATCATTTCTATAATATTCGCACACTTCTTTTACAAAAAGTTATACTTAAGGTATTACTTATTGCATAGGTACACATATTTCATAATCCGATAACATAGTATTATTTATATTCAATAAAATATTAAAAATAAACGGTAGTATTAGTTAAAACTCAAAATATCAGTATATTTAAACTATTTATCCAAGATCTATCCAGTAATGAGAGAAAGCCTTACTTCAAATTATAAACCAACTAATAATTTTGATTGGTACAAAATCAAAACTTGTTTAAATCACCTAGTTTTGTTTGAAATGAGGAATTAGAATATAAAGATAAATGTTGAAGTACTTGAAAATTTGTATTTTAAGTTAAAAATATATACATTATTTAAAGTGAGGAAGGGTAAGATAAATTTTTAATTAGAACATAATAAGAGAAATAATTTCTAGTAAATTCAGGAAATTACATAATTTGTTAAAAGCACTCATGTTTTTTTGATTTTGTACATTCGGGAGTTTTTTTAAAAATTTCTTATTTTAAAATAACATTTACAATCTGTTCATACAAAATATACAATAAGAAAATATGCTAACAATGTAATTAATGACTTGTAGACTATGAGTAGGGTAGCTATCCAGTGATAGCACCCTATAACAGGTTTCGGCTAGAAATCAAACGGTAGCATTACAATTTAAGAGGTCTCGACACCAACGTCTTTTAAGACGATGAGTGGGGTTGTCCGGCATAGTAGCTGTGTGCTGGCTTGCTATTAAAGGATTCGAGTGAAGCAGTAATCTAGAGTGGAATTTTTTATAATGAGTCTTAACTAAA